>NC_048219.1:148971418-149187891 GCF_002007445.2 Ailuropoda melanoleuca
AAAAAAAAAAAAAAAGAAGAAGAAAGAAATTGAGGGCTTTTTCTGCTCTTTAAAAGGATAGAGGAGCTAAAGTTTACACAAGTTCATTTTCCTTCTAATGTATTTTAGAATTACATTATTTTTCCAATGCATGGATGCTGTTACCACCTACACAAGATTATTATAATCTATCCCAGGTAATTACTGCTGAGATCAGCAATTTAATGCCCTTTGTTTGCCAAATTTTTGTTTTCCCAAGAACCAATTCCACTCTATAAAGATGTGTTTCCAGGATACATATAATTATGCTGGGTATAACATCTGTCGCTTTGCGTGTTCAGAGCCTTACCAAACCAAAGTAAGGGACACGCTTGTATGCCAGCCTTAGGGAGAATGATTCAAGTATTAAAAGCTTAAATATGCAGAAGAGTTTTTTTTAGGCAGTATTTATCAAAAGTAAAAGCTAATTCTAATTTAAATATTTCCAAGTAGAATTAACTCCTTTCAGTCCTTAGATTTTAATATGGCTGTAGCATTTTTAATATTCAGTAATCCTGAGTTATCTTTAACTATGATTTCATATAGAAGTCTTAGTGAATTTTCTATTTCAGTTATCTTTCAGAAGCAGACCATCTAACAATATCAACCAAAGCAACCTGTTATCAAGGACAGAAGAAAAAATAATAACTGGTGACCTCTTTTCTGTATTTCACCCTTTAATAGCACAGGGGATTTAGATAACAGATAGGACAGTGTCGCACTTTCAAATGCAGGTCAGTATTTTGATTGCATCACCAGAGTGAATTGTTGAGACTTGAAGAAAGCAGAGCAATATTGACCCAGATCACTTCTCTGCATGGCCTTGCAGGGCTGCCCAACAATCCGATAATCCTGAGAACTTTTCCATATGCAAGATAATTATTTATGGGCAAGATTTTCCTGGAAGATACAAAGATGGAGAATGCTGATTTTAGGACCAAACCTGAAATGAACCCTGAACATGAGGAGAACAAACCAGCCACAGTCATCTCTCACCAAACATTTGCAATCACAGACAAAAAACTGAAGTTAGGAGTTCATCACAATTTTCAGAAAAAGTTCCGGAGGTCAGCAAACTCATGACCGTGTTAGTGGTACTCAAATGTATTTCACTATCTTTTGAGAGCTGCTATAATACAACTAAAGGATTACTGTTTGGGCTGCATTTAGACTGATCAGATTGCCCAAGTTCATAGAGATTTCGAGTGGAGGAAACCTACTTAAAAATAAAAGAAATAACATATCCTTCCAAACCATTTTCATATGGTCAATGCTCCTAACAATTATTATTTCTTAGTATTATATATAACGTAGAAGTAAGTAACCATACATTAACCATTACACTGAAAATCAAAAACAAAAGAAAAAAAAATGCATTGCACTGTTAATAGAAATTTGGACGAAAGGGGATAAAATACTTTCAGGACTGCAAAAAAATTAGCTAAATGAGTAAATCTATCTGTTATGGACTGAATTGTGCCCCACCCCCACCCCAAAATTCATATGATGAAGCCCTAATCGCCCAGTGTGACTATTTTTGAAGACTGGGCCTTTAATGAGTAATTAAGATTAAATTAGGTCATAAGGGTGGTATCCTGACCTGATAGAACTGGTTTCCTTATGAGAAGAGGAAGAAACAGCACTCTCTCTTTCTCCCTGTGTGCACAGAAGGCAGACCACATGAGGGCACAGGCAAAAAGAGGAAATGAAAACTTAAGGAAGGATGGTATATTGGTCTGCTAAGGGCTGCCATAACAAAATACCACATGCTGGGTGACCTTTTGTCTCATCTCATCACCATATCAAGCAAAATACGGCAGAGAAACTAATCATAGAGTCTTTTATCCCTTCTATATTCCAATATTTCCAGGCGGGAATACTGAAGAATATTTAATGCCAAGGAGAAAAAGCTTTAATTGCCTAATTTATCATCAGTTAGCATGCTAGACTTACACTGAGAAGACACTAAATTATTTTAGGTGAGGATTAAAATAGCCAGTGATACAATCTGGCCCAGAGAGGACCACTGAAGTTAACTGAGAAATTCGTGTAAGATTTGAAAGTACCATTAGCAATTATTTCTCATGTTGCCTTTCTGCAGCATCAAACAGAAAATCTTCCAAAAGTTCTTGATATCTTTGCTCCCACTAGAACTAGAGCCAGTGCCTCCTTGAGCTTCCAAACCCAGGAGGACTGAGCACAGTGATGCCTAGAAAGTTAGGGTCAAGACTGACCCAGAATTAAGCGGAGAAACCGGTCAGTTTGAAAAGGTTCATCAAAGGTTCATCAAAGCCAACTAGAGAAATGGCCCTTCAGCTACCTCCACACCTCACTCCCTCAGCCCCTGTTACTGCTTCCCCTAAGACAGCCTCCTCCCTGGGAGTTCAAATTCTGATTTAAGGGGCTGAAGGAAGGGTTTTAAGAAGGTCCCATATGGAGGAATACTTTGCCTCAAGCCGAATACTCCCCCTTCTTGCCACTCACCCTAATGTTTGTCCTCTCCCAGGCTCACACATGATTTAAGAGTCTTAGAAAAGGGCTCTGGAGTGTGGAGACAAAAAAAAGAGAGAGAGAGAGAAAGGAGAGAGAGGGGAACAGAGCTTATTCTGTGAATTTTCCTAAAGTAATAACTGCTGGACATTTACACTTTGCTTTTCCCCTAGATCACTTAAACCTTAACCATTTTAAGCTAAACCACCTCCAGACATTAAAATACCACCCCAGAAAAGCATTTATCTGAAATAATACATAATACTAAATTGAGTATTTTAAAGGCAGGGTTAAAGAAAATTGTGTAAATAATGAGTTTATATTTGAATATTTTATTGCAAAAATCAACACATCATTTTTCAAAAGTGTTTCCACAGCTACTGTTGTTCTTAACCAGTTTCTGTATGTGTGCCCTTCCCAAATCTAAAATAAGTTCCTGACCTTACATCATTTTCTATATCATCTGTAAACTTTGAAAGACGTGAATAAAATTCAGTGGTTAAGAGAATATTTAATCTGGAAATATGTATTATCCTAAGACACCATTAGATTTATTCTCATATATGCGGATCAGGAAAACAAATGAAAGAAATCCAATTATTTAAGACAGTAATCCCTTAACTCTAGGATTTTGTTTTAATTATAAAGAGTGTGTCTTATTAAAAAACAAAACAAAGCCTTGTCCTTTAAGGGAGAAACCCCTTGTTTCTCTAGTGAACATGCATGCAAGATTTCCTAAAGAATGCAATCAACAAATTAATTTTGCTATTCTTCAATTTCCCATGATATAATTGACTTCTTGAAAAGAGCATCAAGTAAACAATTATGGGCCCACCTGTTCATGATGTCATACCAGGCACCATACAATGTTAATGGAACTACGTTTAATTCGGTTTCCCCTCCTCCACCCCACCATGATCATAGACAAAATTCCCTGCACTAAAAACTAACAAAAAGCATAGGCGGTAACAAGTATCTAAAAGAAAATTGCTAAGTAGTCTCTCTACTTCAAATAGGACTCCAGATAGACTCAGTACCTGAAAATTCTTCCTGAACATCGCCTACCCCTATGGCTCCTCCAGTGTCTTGCACAGGGAAGGGGGGACAGAGGCCTGGAAGCTACGACTGAAAGTAAATGGCCTGCTCTACAAGAGGCAAGAAAAGTCACTGGAGACTTCCTTTACTTGGTCCTACACCCAACATACCCAGAGGGAAACTCAACCACAATTGAGAGAATTACACTACCCATTGGGTCCAGGCCACTAGCCCACTTAAATGGTTGAGTGTTGGGCCCAGAAGGTGGAGGGAAATCCCTCTTTCTTGAGGGACAATAAGGCCCCTACCTTTCCTATTCAAGGCACTCAACACAGCCTCACTAGGTCTGACCACTGAAACCAAAGCTTTCAGTAATCCTGTCGCCCCTCACTGAACCACGTTTTGGCGTGGAAGGCACACGGACGTCACAGAGGCCAAGGCTGAGCCACAGCAGCCCCAGCACCTCAGGTAACTGGCAAGGGCCTCCGCTCACTCTGAGCCAAGGGATGGCAAGCAGGGAACAGAAGGCTATCCTAATGACATAAGTCACCCAAGGGACAGAAAGAGCCTAGGAGCAAGGGTGACTGAATGAGCACAGAGATATAAATGAGGACATGCTTAGAGTCTGAAGGAGACCAACAGCTGATGCTTGGAAAAGAGAGGAGTAGAAAATAAAAGCTGGTGTAGCTATTCTCTGAACAACATAGACATACACTGTGATTAGGACTGTATCTCTTATATATATTTGTTGGATTTA
Source organism: Ailuropoda melanoleuca (assembly GCF_002007445.2). Lineage (NCBI taxonomy): Eukaryota > Metazoa > Chordata > Mammalia > Carnivora > Ursidae > Ailuropoda > Ailuropoda melanoleuca. The sequence continues at coordinate 148,975,719 of NC_048219.1, forward strand.
GATTTCATATAAAATGTGTAGGTAAGAATTTTACTGACAACCGCCTCTAATAAATGAGGTTGGAAAAAATCCTTTTATACATCTTCCTCTGGAAAACATGGACCAATACTGCTATTCAGAGCCCGTTCATTTTGAGGTTTTAAATACCATTTTGAGGTTTTAAATACCATAAATTGCTTTCTTTGAATCAATAGCTAGGTCTTAAAAAATAAACAGAAGAAACAAAGAGGAATGCAGAAAAGAAAATGCCAGACAATAGTAATGTGTGGTCATTGCTTTTTGTTCAGGGTCATACCAAAGTGAGTAAAAGAAGGGATCCTACCTAGAATACAATCAATGGCTTATGTTTTCTAGAAGTTTTTCCAGTATCCTAAAGCAAACATATTACGACTTCATAGAAACTTCACTGCCTCTTCCTTTGCCTGTCCTTCCAAACCCATCGAAGACACTAAGAAAGATTAGCAACCAACACAGGCTATGAACTAACCGATAATACACCACAACTACTTCGCACTTTCATAAAAAAAGAGAGTAATATCAGGACCATCAGAAAGCAACTTTGGACCCCAAATTTTAGATCCTAAAGGATCCATAAGAGGGCTCTTTTCTAATTTAAAGTATCAATGACAAAAAAGTTAAAAGAGATACTTTTAAAATAATGTACACAGGCAGCCTCAGTTTCTTTCTGAATTATGCCATAGATGTTATTAATATCAACAGCATAATAAAACCCAGACAGTGAGCCTACTCTAATGAAATACTGTAGATTCACATTAAAAAGTGACTGACAGGTCAAATTCTAAAAAAGAAACAGTAGATACCACCACAAAACTAGCAGATGTTTCTTGAGGTCATTTGTACAAAAACATAAGCATATGTTAAAGAAATCTGACACTATCATGGAATCAGTTGGTGTCTAAAATAATAGCAGCTCCTTATGGCAATATGGTAATATCCGTATCAAGTGCACAACACATTATGTTGCAACAGTACGGCAGACAAAAGAGCATCAGTGGCAGCAGTAATGACCAGTGCTCTCACTACGGTGAAAACATAAAATTAGAAGGTTATATCCAGGGCATAGTATTGTTTAACAGCAAACTGAAGATGAGAGACAGTATGTTGAATTTTCAGAGTTTGCATTTAACTGATTTTATGGAGACTCTTACAAAGGCAGAATATTAACCAAATAAGAACATTAAAGTTTTTATAGGAGCCTCCGACATGGGTTTTCTGATTTCTTCAGGCTACCTAAGAATAATGGTGAAGATAGCGGTTGTTTTCAAAGCTTATGGTAATACTTGATTAGTTTAGGATATGAACAGGAATTCTTCCATTCAAATCCATGGTTCAGCCTGGTGTCCTATACTCAGTATGTAAGTAACTGGTAACTGCTAGGCCATTACTAAAATGGAAAGCTGCAAATAATTTAGTAAGTGTATTATCAGCTTCAACCTCGGAAGTCTGAGATCTTCTAGGATAGTTCTTTGGAACTAGTCATATGAGCCCAAAATGTACGGTGTACACAATGGATGCTAATTGTTACTGACTAAAGGTCTTTGAAAAGTCAAAGCCGAAAGGCATTCCACAACTTTTTGCATTCATTGTTGGGATTCACATTATACTGTAGGAGAGTTACATTTGAAAAAGCCCTTAGAATTTCAATGCATTTTGCACTGAATTGCATTCAATGTATTTTGCATCCAGTGCTTCTGCATGGAAAAATGAGTCTGGCACGCACCTCACAAAGTGTTAAGTATCAAGACGATTTGGGTAAAATTAGGTTCGCCCTTAAGATATTTCGAAGGCATGAAGTCAGTGACAGAGTAGGTTTGACCCCAGTGTAAAACATACAAACAACCTCGAAAATGATAGATTTGTCTTTAATTCAGAAGCTAGAATACCAAGACATTTTCCCCCAAATATGAAAAATGCTAATTCTAAGAAATGGAAATAGGATTTTTAGAGAAAAATTTCTACTTTTAAAGTAAGAACTTATTACAAATCAAATCCCATGATAAAAATGTATATTTTTTCATTTACCCTAAGTATTTAAATTATCTAAAATAAGTGGGTTATGAATGGGACTTTAAAAATGCATTACATCCAAGATTTTAAATATAATAAGTTTCTATCTATATAACGACAACAAAACATACACTATCTTCCCTTTACACTTTTAATACATGAAAACATGCCTAAAATAAGGAAACAATACATGTCAACAGTTGCTCAATTTTATTGATCTTATTCTTTCTGCACAGATGGACATAGAAAGTACTTTGAATTATGTGTAACGTTCAGTACACTTAAAAAATTTAGGATATTATTTGTATTAAACAAAAAAACTGATTTTAGGAAATGAATTTTTTCTGAGTTTAAAATCATACATAAAATTTTTCTATATGTAAAAATTGATGTGTTTAAAATAATTTCATTGATTTTTAAAATTTCAGTAATACCTAAATATGGCTGTACAAAAATCATAACTTTATTTCCAATATTTATAATGTTTTCCAAAAATAGCTTTAATTTCTTTTCTTAAAGTAGCCTCAACTTAGTAAGAAACAGCACACAGGAGACAGCCCAAGGCTCATGAAAAACACAGATCTGAAGCTTGATAGCATTCAGCTTACAGTCCTTCAGGAGCCATTTCTCCAGCTTATACATTTTTCAAGCTTTCAATTTCCCTTCTGTTTGGACGTTTTGCTAGTCACTGGCATATCTGATGCATGGTACAATGCATTTCAAGTAAGATACTTTCTCATTTTGCTATTATCAGAATTTTAGCAGTGTCCACTATCCATTCTATCATACACATTAAAAATCTCAGCATCATTGTTTCTTCCCCTTCCCTCAAGCCCCACATCCTCCAAATTCTATCTCTGACAATATCCCTTCATCTGGCTTCCCCTCTCCATCTCCCCTGCCACAGACACACGGTCTCCTGGATCTCCTACTAAGTATACAGGCCACTGAAATGGGCTCTTCATTGTGGAGCCCATTATTAATCCATCCTGGAGTGATGACTGCCTTCTCAAAACCCAAACTCACTTGCTTTAAAAAAAAAAAAAAAAAAAAAAAACTTGATATCCTCTGACATTTAGACTTTGCTACCCCTTACTCAACTCTTAGGTTGAGACACCAACTTCCTAGCATGACATTCAAAGCCCTATACAAACTACTGACTTATCACAAAACGCCATCATCTCCCTCATTTACACACACACTCTTTACACCCTACGCTGATTTTCCAAACAGGTCAAAGCATTCTCTTCTGAGAATTTTTTCCCCCAAAATTATTGTTTTCGTAGAATGGTTTTCTTATTCCCTTGTGCTGCCAATTCCTAGTCATACTTTCAAGATTACCTTCACATCCCTCTGTAGCTTTCCCTGACCTCCTCCTCTGCCCATCCCAACAAAATGATTTTCTCTGTTGTAACTAAAAGTTATCACTTCCATGTATGATTATAATGCCCTGTTATATCTCAACTGCACATAAAATAGGCCACTAATAATTTTGCCAATAAGTCTCCCTACAGATTGTGAATACTTGGAAGCAGAAATCGTGTCAAATTGATTACAGCGTCTCTCAGAAAACCCAGAACGTAATATGTGTTCCCTAATGTTGGGAGAAATAAGCTAAAAGCATGAATGATTTAATGAGAAAAACAGAAACTAAAACGATAGAGAAATACAATTTCTCGTCTATCAGATAGGGTTTTTTTTTTAAACTTTGACAATATACTCTTTTGAAGAAACTTCACAGAAACAGGTGCCCTCATACAATGATAAAAAGGCAAAACAGTATGAGGTAATTTGGAAATATTAAGCAAAACTAGGTAACCAGTCAGGGAGTACATGGGACATCTTTGCACCTTCTGCTTAATTTTGCTATGAACCTAAAACTGCTTTCAAAAATAAAAGCTATTAAAAATTACGTAGGTATTTATTCTTTGAGTCAGCAGGAATCTATTCCAAAAACATACTGAAAAAAATACAAAAGGACACATAAGGTTTTTCATTACACCACTATTTTCAGAAACAAAAATGACTAGAAACTACTCAAATCCTTCAATGGAGAGCTGGTTCAATAAACTATAGTGCAGAGATGACTGTGCACATAGAAAAGCAAACGTGGACTCTCACTATGGAGTGATATGCCAGGTATATTGTTAATTTAAAAAGAAATCGAAGTGGAAAAAAAATATGGTAGGCTCCCATTCATTTAAGAAAGTAGGTAGGGGTTGGTAAGGAGAATATATACACACATAAGCAAACCTGTACACACACACACACACACACACACACACACACGCTCGCTTATACTTTCAAATGAATTAACCAAATATTTGAAAAGACAAATAAGCTTACCTATAATAGGAAGGAAGAAAAAATATAGAAAGGACACAGATAAAAAGTTACACTTCCCAGAATATAGTTTGTTTAGTAGGTCTGACTCTGGAACCCTATAAATATTTTTACATAATTATAAAACAAAATTGATTTTTAAAAACACCCAAAATTAAAAACAAAATTAAACAGATAATTCTGCACATTGAGTTGAGGATAGACTATCACAGATAGGAATAATTTTAAGTGCCTTTAAAACACAGTGATTTGACCACACATAGCATATACCCTGAGTGGTAGATACTCTAAAAGCAACAACAAAAAGTTACAGAATGATCTTAAATGGCTTTCGGAAGTTATACTGTTAATGGTGGCATTGGTGTTATTACTCTATGATTTACAGGTGTTATAACATAAAATGAGCAAGGATATTGTCACAGTTAAAAATCAGAATTTTAAGGATAGCAGAAAGGAGATAAAGCAAAAACCTTTTAGTCCTGAACTTACACTGGAAGTGTAATTCCATGACGCATTTTCTTGTTTAGAAGAAAAATACATACTTCCTCGCTGTTTTCTGAAAAAATCGGAAAACAGGCCCATATAAGGGAAATATTGGCAACGAACACAACTGGTGCACAAATTGTGGTGTCTAAATACCACTACCCAATAAAACTAAGCTTCCTTGATGATCAGGTTGGTGCCATGTCTGAGGCATGACATGCCATCCCAGAGAGCAAGGAAATGACCAGAGACAGCTGAGGGAATGTCAAGGGGACTTAGAAGTCAGCTTGAAGGAGTTCCCATTCATCCCAAACTCCAGGATTAGGACAATTTGAGAATTAGTAAGAACTGTCATTGCCGTAAACTGAAACCTATTTCATATGTTTAAATACCTAAGTTCATAACAACCATAATAAAGCTCATTTGTCACTATGGCTGCTGTCATCTCCTTTTGAGGAAGAACTTTCCTTTCTGCAGCAAGGAGGGCGCTTAGCTGATGACCTATCTGAAGAGTCAGGCTCCACCTCAACTTTGCTGCTGAGGTCACGCTATTCCCATGACTAAACACAGCTGAGGTTTGGCCATTTCTGCCCAAGGCGGGATTCCTAATGGGAAGTCTTTTCCCCCAGATCTCAGCATAGGTAAGCAAAGACTTGACCAGACATGCATCATGGGCTGAGGCTCTCCCTGTCCCTGCCTGCTTTAGCCCCACCTTACAGCTGTCAGATTGGCCTCAAAGTCACAAGGGTATCCCTCCTGATCGGTCCCCCCCTACTTTTATCTTTCACAGACACGTGCCCCCAGTAAACTTCTCATATTCCTATGGGAAACAACAGGCCAGACAAATTCAGTTTGTTCAGAAAAAAAAATTTGCAAGGAAAAAAAAAAGGGGAATCTATGGATTAAAAAATATTAAAAACCCAGCAACCAACTGCAAAATGGACCTTATTTCCCCATGTTGATTTCTTTTGAGAGAGGAACAATCAGGAGACAATGAACACTGACTGGATATTTAAGGATATAGGGGATTATTTTAAATTGGAACAGTTTTGTGATGATACTATGCCTATTTTTTAAATCCTCATCTCCTAGAGATACATGCTGTGATGTTTATAGATGCAATTTAGAAGGTCTAGGAATTGCTTCCAACTATTCTGGAGAAATAAGGGAAAGAGCCAAGGCATAGATGAAACAGGACTGAGTTTAAACAATTTCAAGTCCAATGTGTTACATAGAGTGTCGCCCTTCACTGGGTTGTAGGTGAAGGCTTCTATTATTCTTCCTACATTTGGCTATGTTTGAGGTTTTTGATAATAAAATATTGGGGGTTTTTTGTTGTTGTTTTTTACTGTAAAAATTCCCATTTCTCTTTCATCATGTACTCAGAAATGGAAGTACCCGGGGAAGAAAGTGATTTCCATGGTAGAATGGTCTTAAAGGCCTGAAAGAAATCTGAGGATATTACTGTATTAAAAAGTTTTTTGTTTTTGTTTGGGGCATGGTGCTCACTCACACACAAGGCAGACTCCTGACAGCATTAGGGGGAATTCCTTTTTGCTTGATCCAGGAAGCAGCAGAACCTAACGGCACAGTATGGGCTCACCCATCAGAATGCTTGGCTTTGAACTCCATTGCTAGTATGACCTTGGACAAGTTATTTAACATCTCTGGGCCCTAGGGATAAAAATCCTACCTAGACTACATAATCTTGCTGGTAAGATTAAACAAGATAAGATACTTGGCACGGGACTCGGCAGAGTAAACATCAATAAACGTTCAGTGTTTTCAAACACTGGACACTGTTGTGTAGCAGTAGTTCCCAGAACACTGTTTCTGATTAAAATCCTGGAATGTACATAGGAATTCCCTGATGCCCACTGGTACATTATTTTAGGCTTATCTTTAGGCTTACCATAAGTCCATAGCAGTATGCCAATTTTTTTTTTTTTTTTTTTTTTTTGGTATGCATACCTGCCTGCCTCCCCGCTTCTTGAGTCAGCCATTTACCACACTGAAATCCTCAACTTCCGGTTCACACGCCAAAAGTTAGCAGAAAATTTAATTCGCTTCGCACTCGATTTATCTCTCTTTCCTTTTACCGCTTTCATCACATACTGATTTTGGAAAACTTAAGAGCATATGAGGAGCTATGGCTACTAAGAATCCCCTCTTTACACACACAACCAGATACCACTTGCCCAGCACGTATGACACCCCCATCTTTGGCACAGTTCTTCTAAACCTCGGGCAGGATATGGTCATATGTAAGACTTCTAGAAGCCCATGATGAGGACTGATGTTTGTAGATCTGTCAATATTTGAAATTTGATCTAATGACCTAGTCAAGTAACAGGCTCAGCAGGATAGACAATAAAGTTCAGCATGAGTACTGCAGTACTGAGATCACACTGAATTATGTCTACTACACTCCCTAGCCCTTTCGACAAGGATGGTCCACTTTCCCAAGTCACAGAGCACAAAAATGCCCAGTCCAGGCCGATAGCATCCTCCTGTGTATCCAGCCTGCCCATCAATCCCATCATCTACCACCATGGCTCGTTGATTCTTCAGCTTCATGCTTAAACTTCTGCAACTCACTTCAGGTCCTCCTGCTTCACACAGTCTCAACTGGATCCACCTCTCGGGTTACTGACCTTGATCCAGACATTGGACTCTAAGTCCCTTGGCTTCAGCACAAGTACTGTTCCCCACTTCTATGAAGATATCTATGTGCCAGTTCCAGCCCCAAAGATCCCCATGTGGGGGAGGGCAAAAAGAAGGGGGACACAAGAGTAGATCAGGGTTCTAAATGGTTGAGGAGTAACATTAATACGGAGACTCTCAGGGAGTTGGGGTACACAGGCTAGGACAGTTATTTCTTATATACTATTTCTATAGTAAGAAACAGATTAAGTTTGCCAAATCTCAGTTCAAGTAAATCACAATGACCATGAGGAATAATACAATCCATTTTTTATAGACCAGATTTCAACTTTACGATCAACCCATTACTTTGCAATAACAAAAGCTTTTTTTTTTTAATCACAAAATATGTTAAAGGACTTTGCTATCTCTGGACTCAGTGGCTTTGTCTTTAAATTGGCATCTCAGGCTGCCGGAGCATGTCAGTTCTACATGAAGATCTGAAAACCGCACCTTCCTAGAGAAGTAAATATTAAAACTGACCCCTTAGGAATAAAGGAAATCAATAATTTCAACTCTGGATGCATTAGAGCCCCATTAACCAATGTGATCACCACTAGCCATTTGTGGCTATTAATTTTAATTAGAATTAAAAATTCAGTTACTCAGCCACACTAGCCACATTTCAAGTATACTAGCCATGTGTGGCTGGTGACAATGGCACTGGACAGTTCAGACACAGAATATCCCATCACCATAGAAAGTTCAATTCAACAGTCGTGCTTTAGAGATTGACCATACATTTGTTTTTCTGTGTGGACCAACTTACTTTAATGAGAAGCCTTTATACAATAGGACTATTTAATATTTACATAATAGGTTAACAGACCTTTCAAAGCATTTTAAAAATCTTCATCAACAGTCCATGCAGTTCCTTAGTGAACTTGATTTTTCATACCCATCTTTTTAAAATTCCTCCAAATTTGACATCTTAGGAACAAACTGACCATTTTTTAAAAGAAGCATTTTCTTAATATGTAGACTCATAAATCAAAGCCTGTTTTACTGAGTAATTAATGCTTCAATAATTCACACAACAGGTCATTTTGGGGTTTAACCCCTGCTTCCATTATTTCTGACCACAAGGTCCACTGACAGATGTCTCACTTTGGATATACACAACAGAAGACTGGGATCTGTTTCACGTACATCTGTTCCCAAACAGCCTAGCCAGATTAATACTTAGAATGCACCCAGCTCAGCTCTGCTAAGTCCCAAACAACCATTAACTCTTGTTGTTTTTAAATTATTTTTTCTCATTTTCACATTTTTCCACATTACTTTTCACATCGGTAAGTTTCCAGCAAATGTTTATATATGTAAAGCTAATCATTTTAATGCTCATAAAAGAAACACTTTCCAAACCTTATTTTGAAGCCCAGCTTTCTCACATTTTCTGATTACTGCTCTAATTCAACTGAGCTCGGAGTTGGGGTAGGAATAAGCCTTTGGTAAAACAGATCATGAAATTTTGTAACCTGAAGTAGTTAGTCCATGAGAAATAGAGAATTTTAAGCTCAAAGATTTGAAACTCTCATTTTTTCCGCATTTAAAACATAATATTCAGATGCTAATCAGACATATTATAAAATCCTTGCCCTCGAATTTGCTTAAAAGATACCGTAAATGAAATCAAGGATAAGCTAGTCCTTTTGTTCATCATTAAAAAAATGTGCTGATGGCTTGCCTTGACCAACATTTTTCCATCAGAAAATGGTGTCTTCCTTTCCAAAGACAGGCCCGGGGCTAAGATGACCGTCCACCTCTCGCCCTATGCCCTGAAGCTGGGGAACGGTAAGAAGGGGCCTTTACTTCCCACGTGTTTCTTCTAATTAGAAATTCGTGAGGGTTGAGCAGCTCCTTCTGTAAGATCCAGCTCCTCCACAGGCAGCAGGCGGTGGACCCCACTGATCATTCAAACCTGAGACTTATGATGTCCTAACACCTGAAGTCTACGAAAATAGGTATGTTCTTTAAAAAGCAACTTCAGAGGGGCACCTGGGTGGCGCAGTTGTTAAGCATCTGCCTTCGGCTCAGGGCGTGATCCCCTTCATCTGGGATCGAGCCCCACATCAGGCTCCTCCACTAGGAGCCTGCTTCTTCCTCTCCCACTCCCCCTGCTTGTGATCCCTCTCTCCCTGGCTCTGTCAAATAAATAAATAAAATCTTTAAAAAAAAAAAAAGCAACTTCAGAGTTGATGATTTTCGATGATTATATACAGTTGACAAATAATGCAGGGGTTGGGGGTGCGGACCCACGTGCAGTCAAAAATCCACATGTAACTCTTGACTCGCCCAAAACTTAATAGCCTACTGTTGACCAGCAACCTTCCCAATAACATGAAGTCAATTGACACATACTTTGTGTGTTAAATGTATTATATACTGTATTCTTACAATAAAGTAAGCTATAGGAAAAATATCTTTTAAGATTCTTAACATTTATACTACTGTACCACATTTATCAAAAACAAAAACACAAAACACCTCATGTGTAAGTAGAGCTGTGCAGTTCCAAGTCAAGTTGTTCAAGGGTCAACAGTAATGTAAATGTCTCAACCTGCAGGTGAAGAAACTAAGTGGGGTTAAATCACTTGCCCCAAGTCAATTACAGTCCCGTTAGTCACAGGACAAGACGGCAGGTCCGTTGGTGCCCACTCCTGAAAATGTTCCTACACCAGGCAGGAGAGGACATACCGCTGGAGCAGGGGACCTATAAAAGATCCCATCATGGTTTTCAGACATCAGGGTGCTATCCATTAGTAAATGGTGAAGTTTCCAGGGTGAAAAGGCAGAGATTTGTGGGCATTGGGTATTCCTGTCACAGAAATTCCTAAGTTGATCATTCTTAACTCTATTAAAAATTTGAGCTTAATGCAGCCTAATCCTACCCATTACTAACTCTCCCCACCAGTAGCTTTTCTTTTACGGTAAAACGTGACCCCACCGGTCACACAGTAAGCAGGCAGATCCGGCTTTGGGGAATGCACAAAAATGCTTATAGCTTCTGCTTTAATTGAACATTTCAAGTAAAAGCTTACTACTTGCACTGGGGATGTACTGTATGGTGACTAATATAACAAAATAAAAGTTATTTAAAAAATTAAAAAAAAAAAAGCTTACTACTTGCTAAGCAAACATGCCTAGAAGTTTGTAATGGGCTGAGATTTAGAACAATGCCAACAGGCAATCGGTGATGCTTTTGAAAACCTTGAACTCTGAATGTATCAGACCCAGCAACAGCACAAGGGCTGTTATAAAATACACAAATTTGTCTAACACATCTGCCCATGTCCCCTTTCCTGTGCACTCTTAGTTTCTGACCCCTTCCCCCCCTCCCCCAGTTCCAGACACTGTGTTGGGGCTGCCCACACTGTGGCACTACCCTTAATCTGCTTTGCCTAGACAGGGTCCCATAACCCAGACTTATTTGGCCTCAGAACTCACCTGATCCCTCTTCCCTTTCTTCAGGATTTTGTTCCTTTCTAGGTCATAGCTAACTGGGTAATTACTTTATGTTCACATGAGTAAACTCATGATTCCACAAGTAAAATGGCCAAATTTTTAAATTCCAATAGAAAAGTCATTAGGTAACAATCCAGATAATCAGCAACATTTTCTGAAAAGATGATGCCTTTTTGTGCACATACTTTACATTGTAATGGTGGCATCCTGGTCAATCTATGCCCTGGTATGCTTACCACCCTGCATCAGAGCAGGACGGAACCTTCTAGCCAAGACACCCACAGTGGAGCAGTAGGTCAACACTAGTTTGAGAATTTTTTTTTGGAGAGTTCCTATACTTTTAACAAAAATGGAGGGGATACTCCTGCAGGTGATGAAAACTCACTGTTAAGTAGCAGTGTAATAAATGGTACAATGCAATAGGCAAAACTAAAGTTCATGAGACCAGTTAGCAAATTCATTCAACAATTGTTTATGTGTCACTCTTCAAGGTACTGACAGTAAAACAGATGTTCTGAACATCTTCCCCCGCCATCTAGATTCTAGTCTGAGAGTTACACCCTCAGCTCCCCTGCTTCTCAGGCCTTCAGATTTGGTCTGAATTCTACCACTGGCTTTGCTCGTTCTCCAGCTTGCAGATGGCATACAGTGGCACAGCTCAGCCTCCATGATCCCACAGTAGATCTCCTCAAAACTATAGCCAAAGTTTTCCGTTTCTCTGGAGAACCTGAAGACACACATTATAAATTTGTCAAAACCCACTGAATGCACAACATTAAGAGTGAACCCTAATGTACACTATGGGTTCTCTGGGTAATGATGGGTTCATGTAGGTTCATGAACCGTAACAAATGTACCACTCTGAGGAATGTGGATAAGGGGGGAAGCTGTGAATGTGGGGGGGGGGGGCAGAGGACATATGGGAAATCTCTACCTCCTGCTCAAGTTTGCAGGGAACCTAAAACTGCTCTAAAAAATACCTACTTTTAAAAACTACAAAGGCATTGTGAGGTTTAAAAAACTGAGTAGTCTTGCAACTGTTTTCTATGTATGATCTAATAATGCCCAGTGACTCCACCCCACCACACCCTTTCCTGGAATAGCCAGTCACTGGACAAGGAGCAGTGGACATGGTCTCCCCCACTACATCTTTCCACACCATGGCCTCCCAAGTATGGGAACCTTGATATAGCTCTTCCTCTATTATCTGGACCAATTTCACTGGTGTTTCAGCACTCACATCTCAACTAATTCCACATCAGAGATTCTTTCTCACATTTGAACTTATCTCTTAGTAAACTGAGCGGGAGAAGAAAAGGTACTAAGTAAAACATCCGTTTCTACTATAAATAGAAGTTCTTATGAAGCTGCCAGGATTCTGAACTTCCAATTTTAAGGGCCTAAAGAGGTTTGCACACTAGATGTTAAGAAAAAATACACCTGGATGAAAGAAAGGGGGTTTTAGAGCAAAATTTAAAAAAAATACAAAAAAACTTTCAACCTTTAGTTTTTAAACTCTACTTCCAGGAACAGTAAGTAAGCCTACTTTTCCTCCATCCCCACTCAATTTAAAACATTTCCTTCCTCGTGTCATTATTTGCCTTTTTGCGTACTGGCACTGCAACACCAGGCACTGCAACACCAGTCTGCACGCTCTCTCAGCGAGCAAGGTCTCATTTTAATTCTGCAGTATTTCACCTTCACTGCAGGTAAAACTGGCTCTTGTCAGGCTAAACTCTATATAATTTCTATAACCTCCCAAATTCAAACTGACTTAAAAACTTAACAAAATTCTACGTCCATATCCTTAGCTTTTAACTCAGAGCTTCAATAAAATAGTCTACCTTGGTTTTCAAAACACCTGAAAACATTTTTTTTTTTTTTAAAGATTTTATTTATTTATTTATTTATTTATTTATTTGACAGAGATAGAGACAGCCAGCGAGAGAGGGAACACAAGCAGGGGGAGTGGGAGAGAAAGAAGCAGGCTTCCAACGGAGGAGCCTGATGTGGGGCTCGATCCCAGAACTCCAGGATCACGTGCTGAGCTGAAGGCAAAATGCTTAACGACTGAGCCACCCAGGCGCCCCANTTTCAAAACACCTGAAAACATTTTAATTAAAGTATAAGTGAGCGCGCATGGCGGATTCCGCTGAGACAGAACTCACACTGAGCCAGGCGAAGTCCCTGAGGAGTCAGCTGCATTTCGTTAGCTTTCTGCAGGAGACACTTGCAAACAGTAGCAGGTTTCTATAATACTAGTACCGGGTGGCTGGTTTTGAACCCAGGAAGCCATTATTTTTAGTTCTCTTAAGCTGGTATTCAGCGAGGAGAGACAGTGTCACGTCCCAAGATTTTCAAGAAATCATCTCTAGACTAAGACTTGAAAGAGTGCTATTGTACATATGGCACTGTAACATTTCTAAATAACTCCAGAAATGGCAAATGCAAGTAAGCAGCACGGCGAGGATTTTAAAGTTAACATTACAGATCAACAGTTTCTAGACTAAGCCTTAGAACCCTTGATTCTAGACAATGGCAAGGAATGAGAGGGAAGGAGAAGTCCAGAGAGTCCAAAAGGGGGGGTTTGGGGGCGCTGTTTTCAGAAGTCAGCAAAATGAGAAGTGGATTCGGAACGCACGTGGTGAGCACTCTGTAAAAGGCTTATACTTTCAGCGTACCGGCAGAAGCTGACAAATCACAACCCAAACTTGGAGGGAAGGCGAGGACCTTCCCGCAGTTTGGAAAACACCGCCCCTCAGGGCCTCAGTTCCTTCCTTCTGCGTCTGGAAACTGAAGCTGAGTGTGACTTTGCTCCAGGGAACGCACCCGGAGGCGGGAAGCCAGGCAAGCGGCTGCAGGCAGCGCGAGGCCCCTGGGGGTAGATAAGGTTCTCGGCAATGGGGAAGGAGGGGGCGGTGGCGTCAGGACGCTGGGAGAGGAGGAGCTTGGGGAGAAGCGAGTGGCAGCGCCCGGGTGGAAGGTGGAGGACGAGGAGAGGGTGGAGGCGCAGCTGGAGGCGAAGGGGCCGGGACCACTCACCCGCGGGGCGCTCGGGTTGGATGGGCCACCACCTCAGGGCCCGCTCGCTCAGCACCACGTCGCAGCTGCTCCTCCCGATCTCGAAGATGCCCCGAAGCAGAATCTGCCCGGCCGCCGCCTCCGGCTGTAGCTGGGACGCCCACAGCGCCGAGGGCACAGCGGCCGCCGCCGGGGGCGCTTCTTCCTCCCGGCCGCCCTCCAGGGCGCACACCCGGCCTCCGCGCCTCCTCCGGGGCATGGCGGAGACGCTAGCTAAGCCGGAGTCCAGGATCTGGGGAGGCCTTTGAGGAGGAGGTGGAGGCCGCAGCAGCCACTGCTCGAGCTGCGTCCGGCGCTGCCACAGCAACCGCGCGCAGGGCAGAGACCAGGAGGGGGGCGGGGCGGGCAGGCGGGGCCGCCCTGACCGGGTCCTGCACGTTGACCCGCCGGCCGCGGGTCTCTGCCACTCACTGCAAAAAGACCCCCGTCGGGGAAGAGGAGAAAGGGGCTCCCTGCGCCAAACCCTAGTATTCAGTAGGATTTAGTGTACTGCGCTACCCACAGTTCGATAAACCAGCTCTTCTCAAACTTTTACTTACTCGGGGGACGTCTCATTAAAATGCAGATTATTACTGAAGCGGTCTGGGATGAGGCCCAAAATACTGTATTTCTAAGAAGCTCGGGGCTGATGGAGACGCCCACGCCCTGGTCTGCAGGACACACTTCAGGTTGCCAGGGCCTCTGTTTTTCCACCTCCTTCCGCGTGGGCTCCCTCGGAAGGCGGAGGCCTGGCTCAATAACCTTGCTGGCACGCCCTCAATTGTTAGCGGACTTTCTGCACCTGGGACGAGGGCGCGTTTCCCAAAAGCCCTGAGCGAAAGCCAAAGTGAAGTCTCCGGTTTGCATTGCCAAATTCTCACCTGACAAACACAGTATTAAAAGAAGGCGCCGTATCATGACGAGCACTAATGTACAGAATTCTTGAATCACTATATTGTACACCTGAAACGAAAATGACCATGTACCTTAACTACCCTGAAATGAAAAAAAAATTAAAAGGTGCCTTCGTGCTGTCATTATTGAGGGTCCTACTTTCCCCAAAGATCTCCCCGGGTGCAGTCTTGTCTTTGCCTGGATCTGGCATTCCCTGGAGGGAGATTACAAGCAGCAGGCCTGGTTCTCTTGAAGGCAAGGGCAGCGATGTAGTGTCACCTGGAAATGGAGAGGGCCCGGAGGAGTTCATCCCTCACTTTCTTCGGATAGTGGAGAGCCATGAAGTTGGCTGATGGTTAATTTGGAAAACACCGAGGGTCTGGAGGCCAGTGGTTCTCAATCATGGCTGCACATTAGAGTTCCCCGGGGAGTTTTAAAAAAAAAATCCAGATGCCCAGGCTACACTTGAAGACAATGAAATTGGAATCTCTGGGGATGGGACCAAGCCTTTAGAGTTTTAAACCTCCCCAGATGATTCCAGCTTTCAGCTAGGCCTGGGAATCACTGCTCCAAGCGGTGGATTAACAGGGAGCTGACAAATTGGAAGAAACTGAGTTCTCCGGAAGAGGAGCATAGTGGGAGGTAAATCAGCAGCCTTTTTAGAAGGTCAGAATAGTTGTATTGAGAAGAAGTTAGGGGTGAGGAATGAAAGAGCAAATTAAATCTGTAGAGTAGTGAGTTCTTGTTCCAGGGCGCTCGTTCCCACCCGGTGACTTCAGATAGGCCAGCACTACCCATTCTGCACTTCTGTTCACACTGCAGAGCCAGGCAGAAGAGCTCATGGTAGCAGGACTGTCTCAAGGTTTTTGGCTCAAACTTGGATTTCACACAACCACCCCGGGAGGGAGACTGGAGGCCTAGCCAAATCCCTTTCAAACATAAAGCGCCTGTGTGTCGGTTAAGCTGGGACTCTTACTGTTTAATGCTCCGAAAACAAATACCTAAGCTTCCAAGCAAAGCAGGGAAGAGCCTCTGTTTGATCTGATGGCACAGAGCTGTTTCTCGGGGCAGGAGTGCAGCTGCAGCTAACTCCCACGCAGGCTTCAGGTGGCTCGGCCCAGCAGTCCTTAGTGGGGAAGCCAGTGGCCTTGCAGAATTGGAGTCAGCATCTTGTCTCCACAGCTGTCAGACCATTAACGCAGAGCTCGCTGGCATTTTAAAAGCTCACTGAGAGCCGGTGCAAATAGGCCAAGGCAATGGTTACTTCGTAGGGCCTTTGCACGTGCCAAGTTGCCATTTTTTAAGCTTCAACAGGCCAGACAGTCAAAAACATTGGCTTTATGTTTCTTGAGGATGAAAGTAATGGCAGTATTCCACTCTTTCCTCTTAATGAGCTGTCCTCTCCCAGGGCTCTAAAGGGTGAAGTGTTCAGGGGCTCCGTCCTTAGCATCTAGCTACACAAGCATCAGAGCCATGGCTTTGCAAACTATTCAGGGCTCCTTGAGTGATGTCACCAGACCCAACCACTCCCCTGAACTTTAGGCTCTATGCCCAGCTGCCTACCTGACATCGCCACTCAGCCGTCCAATAACTATCTGAAATATAACGTATCTAAAACCAAACTCATGATTTTCCATGATAAACCTGTTCCTCCCAGAATGTTCCAAATCTCAGCAAACAGTGTAATCAAAATCCTTGATGTCATTCTTATTTCTTCTCATCGTCTCGGGACTCACATCCACTCCACGGCAAATGCTGTCAACTGTGTCTGCAAAAGAGACTCCTTTCAGCCTCTCCTCTACACCTCTCACCAGACCACTTCAGTAGCCTCCCACCCATCTCTTTGCTTTCCCCTTTGCCTGTATTGCCTCCTCCAGCCCAGAGTCTATTTTCCACCTGGCAATCACATTGCTCCTTCTGAAAGTAACAAGATCATATCCCTCCCTGATCACCACCTTCCCATGATCTCCCATCACTCTTGGAACAAACTCAACGTGCTTAGTAAGTGCAGAAGGCCCCACACAATCTGGGCTCTGGCTACCTCTCCAAGGTCACCTTCTAACACCCTTCCCCTTGCTCCCTCACAGGAACCTTCTTACTAGTCCTCAAACAGACTGAGACTTGTCCCTTCTCAGAACATTTGCCTTGCTGTTTCCTGTCTGGAATGTTTTCCCAGGCAGCCAACCAGGTGGTTCCCTCCTTCATCTCACTTTGCTGCTAAAAGACCTTCATCACTAAAAGAACATTGCTGACCATCCTCCATCAATCACCTTCCCATAACCATGGGTATTAGGTTTTGGTTTTTTTATTATTACTTCTGCTGCAATCGATTGCTATAAACTTAGTGGCTTAAAACAGCACGATGTATTATCTGCCATTCCTGAAGTTCAGAAACCCAAACTCTGTTTCACTGCACTAATCCAAAGTCATCAATAGGCCCGCATCCCTCCTGCAGGCTCCAGGGAAGAGTTCATTTCCTTGCCTTTTCCAGCTTCTTGAGGTTGCCTGTATTTCTTGGTTCATGTCCCTTTCTTCCATCTACGAAGCCAGCACCACAGCATCTTCTCTCTGCTTCCATCCTTCCATCTTATGCCTCTGACTTTGCCCTTCTTCCTGCCCTGTTATAAGGGCCCTTGTGATTACATTGGACCCATCTGGATAATCATTCACTGTGTCTGCCAAGTCCCTTTTGCTATATAAGGTAATATATTCACAGGTTCTAGGGATGAGGACATAGACATCTTCAGGCTACCATTGATCTCTCTACCGTCCCCTGCTTTATTTTCCTTTACATCCCTTACTTTTACCTCTTACTATATGTTTACCTATATGTTTACTGTCTAGATTCCCCCATGAATGAGTTAATGCACTTAGTAACAGTGCTAGAATTAAGAAACACTCAGTAAATGTTAAGTGTTGCTATTATTATTATTATTATAAAAGCTCCTTGATGTCAGAGAATCTGTCTTCTTCTCCATTGAAGTCTCAGAACCGGCACAGTGCCTAGCATGTAGTACGTGCTCCGGAAATATCTGTAACAATAACGCTGAAGCACCTCAATAGTATTCCCTCTAGTCCAGCTGAGGGTCAGTTGCCCCATAAGTGATGCATATATAGGATACACTAATGCATGAAAATTGCTCTCTGAAAATTTTTAGGTAGCTTCCTGAACATTGCTTTCCCTGCTTTGGCTGAAGCTTGGGCATTTGTTTTCAGAGCACTAAACAGTAAACGTCCTAACTTAATAGGCACATGGTTGCTTTATGTTTGGAAGGCTAGGTCTGGAAACACTGTCTCCATCCCTGTTTATTGTTTGTTTGTTTTGTTTTTAGAAATTCACGTCTGAGCAGAAGACCTTGAAAAACTCTCTGCTATTAACATTGTTTTCAGGAGGTCATTAACTATCCAAGAGATTTAGGCCTAATGGGACAGTCTCCTGAAGTCAGGGACCCCTTCTCAGTTCCACAGATGGAAGCGGGTGAAATCACAGCAACTGAGACATCTGGATCTACTGCATCAAGGGGAGGGGACAAGGAATTCTAATGCCTGAGTTTTGGCCAGTGGATAATCCTAGATCACACCCTTTGATCTCCCAACGGCTCTGCTGACTTCAAAATTTGGAGTTTGTGTGCATAAGTGAGTGCCTGTGTTATCAGATTACCATCAACATAGCCTTTTTCAAACTCCAGCTTACTTTAGAGAATACTTTTTACTAAGGACTGCTCGGTGCAGGTAGAATCAAATCCAAATTCCCACCGCGACCTATGAGACGCTGTGTGGTCTGACTTCTGCCCACACACTCAAATCCCATCTCATATCATTATTCTTCCATGCTTTCTAGACTCACGTCTAACCACACTGGCTTCTTTCCATTCGTCAAATAAACCACGTGTATTCCTCATTCAGGGCCTCTGCTGTTGTTATTTACTCTGTGTGGATCAATCTTTATTACAGCATGGCTTTGCAGGGATGCCCAGATCAACTTCATGTCACCTTCTCAGGGGTTCTTCCCCGGCCAAGCAAAAGTTTATCCCTACTCAACGTTATTTGCCTCATTGCACTCCCACTATCCAAATGTCTGTCATTGGTTTATTTGCCTACTTCTTTCTTGTCTGTCTCCCCTTTGCCATCAGATGGGTACCTCAATGACGGCAGTGGCCTGGCCTGCTTGCTTATGGCTCTATCTCTTATGCCTGAAACAGTGCCTTTAGAAGGACAGACGCTCAATAAATGTTTGTGGAATCCGTGAAAGAATAAACTTTTCGAATTGAGTTTGTGTATGAATTTTTGATATCTTTGAATATATTTTATCTCCTGGGTGAGGAAAAAAGAAAAATTTGTGACATACTTAATTTCTCCACATCAACATATATTTTAGGTGAAGTGAGCTTTAGTTCCGTCTACCTCTCAGTCATTTCTAGTGCAAAACGGGCACCTTACCCTGGGGGCTGCCTCCCTCTCTTCCTGAGCGGAGATTTTGTCGGAATGTTCTCACTACTTTGGCTCTTGCTGCCTAAAAGGTAGAGAGCAATATGTCCCTGCAAAAATTATAGAATCAGATTCGAAGTCCAGGACCTCAGAGATGAGGGTTTTTGGGTGTGCTCCTCTTATTCTGGGAAACCGTGAACTAAAAATACGGGTTATCTGCCCCCACATGTGGACATGCCATGGTGAGAGGAGCAGAGAATAACCACAGAAAATGCTCCCATTGGAAAAGGGAGGCAGCTGCGGGGGGAGGGGGGNTGCTCCTCTTATTCTGGGAAACCGTGAACTAAAAATACGGGTTATCTGCCCCCACATGTGGACATGCCATGGTGAGAGGAGCAGAGAATAACCACAGAAAATGCTGGGAGGGGGGGGCGGGGGGGGAGAGGGGGTTCAAGGTAGAAAGCACATCGCAGTCACTTGTTCAGAGCAATTCTGAGATGCAAGCAGGAATGTGCTGCTAGCTCCCAGGACTCTGAGAAAGAGAATGCTCCTTATCTCACATCTGGTTCTGCTCCCTAGGAACGGTTCCCTAATTCACTGTTGTCAGCAGCTTTTAGCTCCAGCCTCTGGGATTTTGGTTCTGCCCTTTATACCATTCTTCTTTTCAACAGGAAATTGCCCATGATGACAGCTGAGTAGTTTTTCAGCCTTTTTTCTATCCATAAAAAGTTGGAGGCCATGAGGCTTCTTTTAATTTTGAACTTTTAGTTCAAATAGGTGTAACTCCTTTAGAAACTTTGTGAGCTATCTTTATGTAGTTCTCTTATGGAGATCATATATGATATGTGGTATTTGTGCCTTTGTATATATAATTATAGGGATATATAGACATATGTAGACACACACATAAACTCGTATTATATCATATTATACAAAAGCCATTCCCACAAGTCTCTTTGAGACTGTCCTCTCTAAACTTTGGACTCCAAGTCAGGATATTGAGGTATAATGCTTCTAATGTTTATAGAAGTACTTTTGTCTAGGTAAACTCTGTCTTCCAACCATACCTTTGCTTGGGACTTGACCCGAAGTCTTGTTTAACTGGAAGCAGCCTACCTTTCATTTTTGATTTGAGGCCACTTCTTGCTCTTAGATTTTATTTATTTATTTATTTATTTATTTATTTATTTATTTATTTTTGCCAGAGTGTCTGTCCTGGGCCTTCTATAGTTCCTCTAAATTATGCTTGCTCATAACTCTCTTATAAGACCCTAAAGGAAGACAAATAATGTTTTTAATATTCTGCCAAACAAATGCAAAAAGAAAAGAAAAAAGATTAAAAACAAGGCAACATCCTGACCTATAAAAACTAAAACTTCTGATTAATTGAATATCTTCAGAAAATATAATCAATAACTGGTATTTTGAGCAATCAAAAGAGTCAGATAGTGAGAAGTACAGCCCTATACAATTAAGGTTGGAGTTTTAGCCTTGGGTTTAAGCTCACAAGGGGAGTATTGGCTCAAGGCCCTAAATAACCTGGGAAAGGTAGACAGAACTTCTAGAGGTCATGGCACTTAAATTCATTTGGACTATATAATTTTTTTAAAATTATGTAATGTTACAGCCATAGAATTATGTGTTAAATGAGTGTTTGTGAAACAAGGAAAATGCTATATTTCTTTTTTCAGAAGTCTGTTAGTATACATGCTGCCCCCACATATAGAATAAGCAGGGCCTTTTTCACATGAAGAATAAATGGCAGTTTATATTTCATGCTTTTATAAATTCTAGGATAAGAATTTTAAACAAAATTAGGTTATTAGGTAAGCCCACTCACGCTTCACTAAATCTAGATGTCACTTTAATAATTCATATGAATAAAAACCAATAAAAGTTTAATATAATTCAGATGCTCATGAAATAGCTATCATTTATCAGCTTGTTCAAATATCGAGCCCGGTATTAACTGAAATAAGCTGGAACTTACATAGTGTGTCACTAAAACTTCATGGTAATATTTTCATAAGAATTAAAATGAACTCTCCTGTGTTTATGCATATTTAACATACCAATTTATTGTAGACTTTAGCATACGTATTTGCTTCCTGGACTGCTCTACCAAATTAGCACGAACTGCATGGCTTTAAAATAATAGAAATGTATTGCTCACCATTGTAGAGACCAGAAGTCCAAGATTAAAGCATCTGCAGAGTTGGGTCCTTCTCAGGGACTCAGAGGGAAGCTGTTTCAGGCTGGTTTTCTAGCTTCTGGTATTGCTGGCCATTCTTGCACATCTTGGTGTATAGACACGTCAGTCCAGTCTCTGCCTGTATCTCCATTCTCCATGTGTTCTTTCTGCATGTTCTGTCCTCTCCTAATAAAGACATCAGTCCTCTGCTTTAATGACCGTTCTAATCCAGTATGACCTCATCTTAATTGACATCTTACATATTGGGATGTGTTATTTGGATACTGTTTCCAAATACCACACTCTGAGGTTCTGGCCATGAATTTTCAGTATTTGGAGGAGGGCACTATTCAACTCAGTACTGTGTGTCTGTGTGTGTGTGTGTATATATATATATATATATATACTATTTTAAGTAAGATAAATGCATTTTTAGTTAATTAGGCAAACATGAAACCTTGGGAAGCAAAAGATCCTATTATTTAATATTTTTAATATACTAGTCAGAGTCAAGGAAACATGAAAATACAGTTTCTATAACCAAAAATCTCATGTTGGAATTTACATGTACCCGAATAATCATCCTTGCCTCTGTTAACTAAGAAATTCTTCTAGTAAAGAAATATTTTGGTAAAGAACCCTACTTAGATTCCAGTTATAATTGGCATGTGTTTGTTACTATTGTTTACTGTATATTTAATCACCAGCTGGAATAAAGATTATTCAGTATCTAACAAGGACAAGTGACATTAGCCCAACTCTTCTTTTTGGAATGCTATGTTATCCTCTCTAGTCTTGGATGTGAATGTTACTTGGGCACATGCGTGCAACCTACCCAAGATTATAAATTTGTAATGTCCTGACATGAGTGGACAAGCCTACAATTGTTAGTGACACCAGTGGGAAGGAATTAACAGTCTCTTAAGCATTGTAATACCCCTTCGTTGACGTCACCGAAAGTGAGGATGGTCTTCTAACTGACATCATTCAGAAAGAACACTGAAGAAATATTACTGATGTGCTAAGTTTACACAGTGAACATTTTGAAGTAGAAATTACAAGTTAGGTAATTCACCAGCATTTATCTCAACCAGTGGCACATACTGTGCATAAATATCATGACTATAAAGAACGTGAGTTATCCTTTGGTTTTCAGTGATTTAAAATAAATCACCTTCCAAGAATACTGATTCTTTGATGTTTCTGGTCCCTAAGCACCCCTCCTAATAACTTAGGTGCAGTGCTAAAAGGCATAGCTGGTGTTGCGGACAGCAATCACTCTATGTTCTTCTTTCATTGTGTTGTATTGACAGAGACGATCACGTTCCCCACAAACTTACCACTTTTCTGTTCTAATTGATACCTTGGAGGAAGATGAATGTAACTAACAACTATTGTGAAGATACCGTACTCTCTTTATATTGTGGATTTTTATGTCTGAGCTATCATCCTTCTATGGGCGACCTATTTTATTTTTTAATTTGTTGAATGTTACTCAAATTCTCAAACTCATTGCTGGACTACATACATAGTCCTGATGGGTTAGATTCTGGTGTGCTGTCATCTAACTCTTCAATGATGATAAGGAAGTTTGGGGAAATTTTATATAACACTAACAATAGAACAAGAACAGTTGCTGAAAACGGTGAACAGAAAGGAAAAAAGAAGCATGCATTCGAGTTCTTAAGGAATGTAAAAAAAGAAAGAAAGAAAGGCAGAGTCTGGGAAGAGCCTATAGTATGTTACTTCCTCTTTTATTACAGTTCCAAAGCATATTTAACAAACTGATATTAAATAAAAAGAAAGAACCAATAACTCATGATTTTTATTCTCAAAAGGAGTAGGGGAGAGGTGTTTGGTGCCATGTTATGAGAAACTAGTGTCAAGGGGCATCCGGGTGGCTCAGTCAGTTAAGCGTCTGCCTTTGGCTCAGGTCATGATCCCAGAGTCCTGGGATCCAGTCCCACATGGGGCTCCTTGCTCAGTGGGGAGCCTGCTTCTCCCTTTGCCTCTCTCTCTCTCACTCTCTCTGATAAATAAATAAATAAATAAATAAAATATTTTTTTAAAAAAAGAAACTAGTATCAATTGTTCTCTTTTTCTAGAATTAATGCTTGTAACTTTCACTGAGCTGAGAATCACCTGTGGTCTTCTCCCATTCTCAACTGACTTGATTCATAGCATAGCTTTAGCATTTGCTGAGCGTGGTTTGATATTCTGGGAATGTTAATATTTATTGAGGATCTTCTAGATCTTCCAAGCACCAGAGAAACAATGAATAAGAAACAAGGTTTCTGTTCTTATGAAGCCCACGTTCTACTGGGAGAGATAGATAATTTAAAAATAAACGGAATAGATAAGTAAGCAAGATAACATCAAATAAGTGCTCTGGAAAAGGGAGGGGGCAATACAGTTTTGATTTTGGTGAAGTTGAAAGTGGTTGCTACTTTAGATGGGCATTTGAGAAAGTGGCATTTGAACCAGAACCTGAATGAAGAAAGGAAACCAGTAATATGAGTATCTAGGTATCCCAGCTTCCTGTAGTTCCTTTATCTGTAAAATAAGGCACAGGGCTGCTTTTGTAATGAAATGCGTAAATGAACAGAGAGCACTTAGCACTGACCTAGCAAACATGTGAGGCCATCTTTCTGGAGATGTGTCTTTAAGACATCAAAGCCCAAAGCAGGGTTAGCTTTGAATTTTGTTAACAGCAAAGTAAGTTACCGAGTTTCCTTATAGATGTGAGATTAAACTTATTCTCTTATCTCTAGATATTATTTTACAAGTGGATCTATTCCTTCGGATTGCTGTATACTGGGGATCTATAAAAATGATTATTGTCACTAGCAACTTAACTCTTTATTAGCTGGGCAAATAGCACAGTAGTGTTCAGATGGCCAAATTCACATTTAATGTATCTGGAGATTTAGTCCAGCATTTACATAATACCCTGCATTTTAAGATATTTTAAAATTCGCAATTTAAACAGAAGTCCCCAGAGGCTGTGGCCTTGTCAATGCCACTAGTTTGGTTAGCCCGCTAATTCCATCAGTCATTGAACCAAGTGTTAGTGTGTGCGAAGAGTCTATGAGTCAATTGCGAGCACAAAATTCTTCCTGACATGGGAAGCAGATGATCTCAACTTTTGAGTGCATACAATGCAGATTTCTAGTTGAATGGTTCTTGACAATAGTGTCCTCTGAAACATAATGCCTGGCCAAGAGCCAATGATTATGCCACCATACAAATCACTGTGTATCTGACGCCAGAATGCCTCTGTGCAATGGTAGCAACAAGAGTTCTCAGTCCTGGTGTTCCACAAGATGTTGCATTGGCTCTTTTTTTCTTTATCAGACCCTGGAATTAAAGATTTTATTTAGATAATTTTTAGGAAATAAGTGGTGGTGGAGGGAGAGGAAAAGGAAAGAGAGCATTTAGTGTAGTTTAAGAACAGCTTTACTGTTTTACAATTCCCATTAGGACAAAATCAGTCTACATTTGAAGCCTAGTTTTATTAATTGTTGAATAGATATTTTCACTTTAAATCTCTTGTTTAATTATAGAACTAAAACAGCTTGCTTCAAACTGCTAGCTAATGATCCGTATATCATTTTAGTAATTGCTAGCTTCTTTCAGAAATGCATTAATTTTGTAAGAATTATAGACTTTCAAATGTAAAAACATAGGGAGTTTTTTAAGATTAATACATTAGAACATTTACAATTTGTTGCAAATGTTATTTTACTGTGCCATATTATAAGCCTAAAATTATCAGAACATTCCTAAGATATAATTTTTCATTTTAATTTGCATTTAATTGTATTTTTGAGGGTTAAAAGTACGTAGATCATACTGTATGAATGCAGTTGGTGATGTAAATGAAATCTAAGTTATGCAGTGTTCTATTCAGAAGGAATTATGCACTGGTTAAAATATTAACCAAATTTCATCTCCCACTATGAAACTGACTGCTGATTTTAAATACCAGTTTTTTTCTGGAATAACTCTTTAGAACATTTTCACTAGATATGTAGATCAAAGCTTTGTATCTGATAGGAATAATAATTGTCCAAGATGTTAGAACACATAGAACCCTAAATGTTACTCATAACAAGCAATATACAACAACACTAAAAAAATATTTTTCCAATGAAGCCAAAGTGGCCAGTGTTTCTT
This sequence comes from Ailuropoda melanoleuca, assembly GCF_002007445.2. Taxonomy (NCBI): domain Eukaryota; kingdom Metazoa; phylum Chordata; class Mammalia; order Carnivora; family Ursidae; genus Ailuropoda; species Ailuropoda melanoleuca. The sequence goes on from NC_048219.1 coordinate 149,001,490, forward strand.
CTTTTTGGTTGGTTTTGGTTTTGACTCAGTAAAACATTTTCTTTTCTTATTAGCTAGATGTAGGCATTAGCCAATTATAAAAACTGAGTCTCTTTTAAATATTGGTGACAATTCAAAAAGAAAAGAAAAAGACAATTAAAAAGGTTTCTTGTGGTTTGAAAATGCCTTCCAAATATTCATTAAACATTTAAGTGAGTAAATTTGTAGAATATGTTTCTGACATTGGCACTGGTTCTGTGGTATTTCTCTGATCAGATGGAAGTGCTGTGTGTTATGCAGAGTGCATTCAGTTCATTCATGCATAAACAATATCATTTTCATAAATTAAAACCTCCCCTGCAGAAGGAACATCTGTGCCTGCCTTTGAATAAAAGATGGTGGCATGTGAGTTACTCCTTGACTGACTGAAAGAATCCTTATGTTTTAGAATGAAGTTATATAGGCAAAATGAAAGGGAAAAAAAAAAAACTAACTTATAGTCTACATTTCTACCTTACCAAAAAAAAAAAAAATCCACAATATAGATTTCCTTGCTTGATGTTTTAAAAGCTGGAATCCTTAAAATGCATCCTTATTATTTCTTCTGTTTACCACAGCAACAGTTTTTAGTTTGCATGAAGATATATAATATTAATGATAGGTGAAATTAAGCTGCTGAATAAATCAAGTCAGATCTGAATGTTCACTTCATGGTCCCCTAGGCTTGAAGGCTGGCAATGTTCAGATATCCTATCAGTATTACATCTCTTAAAGTAAGAACAGTGAGAGCAATCCTAGAAGCAACAGCTTGATTTCAAAATAACAACTCTGATTCACTTGGAATGAGATTGTTGCATTTTGGATAAAGTTGAGACTAACTTAAAAGTATTTCTGTCATCTGATGAAGGCTGATAGAAAACATGTTAAAATGATATATTTTAAATTGAACTCAAACATTTTTTAATGTTGAAATATTCCTTACTGCTACTGTCACAGCTTGACATAGCCCCATTGGCAATGTTATTAGTATGGCTAATTGTTCCTGTCCATTAGATTACTCACATTTTTCTAGAGCAGTTTGCTAAATGAGGTCAGCTTTCTGGAACCCCTAAATCACCAATGAGAAGGAGATTAAAGGAACAAGCTTGGGAAGAGAGGTAGTCATCCAATGTGGCATCTGAATCAGAGGAGGAACAATGGAGTTACTAATGACAGTAATCAGAGCACCATGGTAGAGCCAGGACACAAGTGCCAAAATGTTATTCCCTAGGAAGCATTCCTGTCAGTCAATACATCCAGAGGAAGAGAAATGCCAAACTTTTTTTTTTTTTTGGTGGACTTAACAATGAACAGAGTCATCTGTAAGTTTTTCCACTGAGTTCTATTTAGCGTTCCAAAAAGGGAAGGGACACAATTGTATCATCTTAAAATATATTATACTACAAATAGTATGTTCTTGAGTACAAATAACTCACTACATTTTCTCCTGGAAAAGATTATTGAAATCATCACAAGATGTTCATAAGATAATTACAAAATTCCACTTCTTGGATTCTTTAAATTAATTAAGTCATTTCCCCCTGGCATTTTCTAAAGGTTCATAACTTTCTTTTGGGATAGTACTGGCTTGCAATAGTACTGGTTTGTAAACCAGTACTATGTTGTATAACACTGGTTTGCAAAGTGCAATTGTACTTTGTGGTAGTGCTGATTTGCAACTCAGTTCAGGAAAATGTACAGATAGCAAAGCACTAAGAAAATGGTAAAGCTTTCTTATATATTTTTAAATGTATAGACAAACTAAGCTAGGGCCCTTGCTTGTGTCTGCTTGTTAATAATTAACTAAATATCCCTTTTTTAAAAAAATGGGAAAAACATAATATAATCATTTAAAAGAACTGAAATCAAAAAGCTAAAAGTGAAGACACTTAAAACAAAGAAAAACAAACACAACTGTTTATCTCCCCACCCCACCCCCAGCCTCATATTCCATGTAATGAAATATGAGTTAGGTTCTTTCATTATCTACAAAGAGCTGGTGACTCCCTAACCAAGATAAACAGACTAGAGAGTATGCTAAAGTAAACTTTTGTCTTTTATTTTATTCTACAAATAGCATTTATTATTTTTTAATTCCACAAATAAAGCAACTATTCTGCTTAGGAATTATTTATACTTAAATCACTTTAAGAAGAAATGCAACAATTGGTCAGATTTTCAATACTATTTTATTGCAACTGGATGAGTGTTTTCTAAATTGTGCATTACACCATAATATACAGGATTACAAACAAGATTACAGTACAGATAGATTCCAGTGGTACCAGTATCACATCTCAAACAGCACTTACTCTGGACTGCATTTTACATGCAATAGCTATTGTTCTAATTATGAATTAAATGGTTTGAATTTATTTAAGCTACTGTACTAATTGACTACAATAGGTATAAATCCCAACATTAACAACCTGATTAGATTTAGGCTCAGATTTATTACATGAATATATGACAAACCACCATTTCTGTGACTATGTATAAAATCATGCATTTATATTTTCTGGAAACATCAATAGCTTCAGATTCTCTGTAAAATCATGGAATGCAAAGGAGTAAAAGACTAAAAAGAAACAGTGCAAATTGTATGTGATAGTCAAGCAGCTTTTGATTTAAAGAAGGGTATGTTGGCATTTGTTTATAATATGTATATACAAGCTTGTGCAAGTAATGTATTGAATTGATATGTTTTGATAGGGACTACATCTTTCTGTTTTTTTTTTTATCCTCTTAAGAGTTATGGGTCTGGTTTTTGTTTTAAGGAGAAGGAAAGACTTTAAAGTGAAATGAATTGCTCAAATTGTGCAATTTTTTATTTTTTACAATTAGAGAGGAAAGAAGTGCTAAGGCAACAGAATAACTTTCTAAGCACTTTTCTGCTGGTTTAAATTAGTTAAATTATTTTGTATAAATTAGATATAATTCTACTTTTCTGATATGTATAAAAATTGATGAAGCTGCATGGTTTTAAAATAGGAAATCCACATTATAAAAAGTCATTAAAAATTCTGTACAAAATCACAACAAAATAATTCAGCATGGGAAAGGTAACAAGTAGTAAAATGCTGGTTGAAAAATATATATTTATATATATTTTAATTGGCCCATTACTAGTTTAAAAATTGCATAGATCCTAATTATTGCTTGTGATTTTGTTATCCCGATCAGATAATTAATATGATCTGAATACAGCTACACCAAATTTGTGGTGCTTTTTTTTTTTTTACCGTATTAGTTTTTTAAAATAGAAGAGCTATAGAAAATAATACATAAGGTGAACAGGAACTTTGATCCCCTGTTTCTTCCAAAGGCAGTAACGACAATAAATACATATATCACTTGAAGCTTGGAGTATTTGCACTTTGCAGCAATAGTACCCAAAGGGCTGCCTTTTGTAAACACCACAGTCACTGTAAGCACAGTGGGTACGTTTCCCGGGGATGGTGAAACTGACGTGCCTCTAATCGTGAAAGATGGCATTGAGCTGGGCACTCATGACTCGCTCATGATGTGAATGGCTATCGAAGGACATGATATTGTCTATAGGGATCTCGCAGCGAGGGGCAGCGGCGCCCGAGAAGATTGATCCGTGGCTTTGGGCCCCTGCCAGGGTCGCTGCAGGATAGTGCATGGTAAAGGCATAATTTTTCTCAAACTCGGCGGACGGTTCGTGTTTGAAAGAGAAGTTGCCATTGATACTGAGCGGCGGGCTGAGGGGTCCGTCAAAGGAAGGGCTGGTGCAATCAGTCAGGGGGCTTTCAAAGAAGGGCTCCAGCGCAGCGCCGTAGGCGTGCGGCGGCGGCTTAACGTGGAAGACGTGGGAGCTGTCCATGGTACCGTAGGGCGGACTGGGCAGCCCCGGAGACTGGTAAGAGTAGGGGTGCACAGGGAAGGAAGCGCTGGCGGTAGGCAGGTGCGGAGGCATGTCCTGGTTCTGCTCAGGCAGAAAAGTCCGAGGATTAAGCTGCAGACAGCCGGCAACCAGGTTGGTGGTGGGCTGGGATAAGCCCTTGCAGAGAGTCTGTACGAAGGAGACCAGATCAGGGCTTTTGCCTGAGCGCAGGATCTCCGACAGAGCCCAGATGTAATTCTTGGCCAGGCGCAGCGTCTCGATTTTGGACAGCTTCTGCGTCTTGGAATAGCAGGGCACCACCTTGCGCAGGTTGTCCAGAGCCGCATTTAGCCCGTGCATGCGGTTGCGTTCTCGGGCGTTGGCCTTCATGCGCCTTAGCTTAAAACGCTCCAGGCGCGCCTTGGTCATCTTCTTCTTTTTGGGGCCCCGTCTTTTGGGCTTTTGATCGTCATCCTCCTCTTCCTCTTCTTCCTCCTCTTCTAGATCCTCGTCTTCCTCTTCCTCCTCTCCGCCGTTCCGCAGGGAGTCCTCTTCCGCGTTCATGGCTTCGAGGTCGTCCTCCTTCTTGTCTGCCTCGTGCTCCTCGTCCTGAGAACTGAGACATTCGTCTGTCCAGCTGGGAGGACCCTGGGGCTGAGGCTCGCCCATCAGCCCGCTCTCGCTGTAAGATTTTGTCATGTTTCAGTTTCCTACATTCAACAGGGAGGAGAGAAGAACAGAAAGAAAAGGAGAAAAACGCTACATTCAAAACCTACCTATGCCCTCATGTCCCACTCCCTAACCTTGTAGAAATGCATGTGAAGAGAAGTACCAGCTCATTACAAAATGGATGCTCCTAAGAAAAAGTTAAATGCTGTGTTTTATAATGGCGTGTGTGTGCCCCACTGACATATAGGAGACAGGGCACGGCTGGAGGTGGGGGAGAGAGTAAATATGTGTATATGTACACTCCTGCGTGTATGTTTCCTAGTGATTGCGGAAAGTGTGTTCATGGTAATTATGTGGCAGAATAAAATGCGTGAAAATGAGCATACATTTCGACTACTTCACGTTTATGTGCATGAGTTCAAAGTCAACTCCACAAAAAAGTGAGTTGGAAAAACGCAATTCTGTTTGTTTCCTTCTCTGACCTGGCTTCTTGTACTTAACGATTACAGTTGAAGAGTCATTACGTAATTTACTAACGGTGGCAGTGATTTTTAAGAAGATTATACTAACCGGAAATTGAAAAACAAATGCGTGGCGGAGAAAAAGTAGTTTCCACCAAATTATTTCACCAACAACGAAACATTTGGCAACAAAAGTGGGCAGGGGTGTTCCATCCCACCCTCGCCTTTCTTTTCTCGCCTCTCACCACTGTCCCTCTGCTGAGTTTCCACCTTGTACAAAAGCGCTAGCTACATGGCCAGGGCTGGGGGCATGGCGCAGAGCGCCCTTCCACGCGCTTGGGATCAGGTGCGGAAGGCTCCTCTCTAATAAACAGCCCATTGAAAGGGCCGCCCGCTCTTTATTGGGGCTTTTCAAACTTCGCCTCAAACCTCTCTTTAAAAGATTGAGTAATTATAATGGTCAGCGATTGGCAATAGCGAAGTTGCCGCTTCTAATAAAATAAAAAGCCTTTAGTGAGACAACTGAATTTCTGGCTCCTGCAGCGGCTGCTGGGGACTTGGCTGCCTCTGGAGCAGTAACAGGTAGCAGGAGTGGGTTCCTCTCTCGTTCTCCACACACCCCCCAACTAAACTATCTGTAAACGGGATTATTTTCCGGGGTGTGTATACTCCGGGTATCAAATGTCCCTTTTATTCACTGAAAAAATTACTTGGCACTTCCAATTTGCATAAAATACATGCACACAAAACAAATCTTGGTAACAGGGCTTTTCTTTTTTCTTTTTCCTTACTGGAAGAAGTGAGAAAGTGAAGTAGTTATTTGCTTTCATGACTTTGAAACCACCACTAGCAAATAATCAGAGTTACTGTGCATTATTTAAAAAATCCAAAGACGCTCCTATAATTCCCCCCCCAAAACCAAAATTCATTTGGTTTTAAAATGTTTTTTAAAAAAACATTTTTTAAAAACATTTTAAAGCCTGCTGTCGGTATTTGAGTGATGCGAGTCGTAATGTGTGCGTATTTGCCTGCAATCATGGGGAGGAATGTCTGTTTCAATACACATACACACTCTCGCAAACGCACACGTTCAGAATATGTGTAGGTACATCCGGTCATCAATTACTGCTTTTATTCCCAGGCAAAAATGACAGAATTGTAATTACCTGCGTTGTTAGTAGGTCCTGAGCAGTGATGGTCTCATAACCCTGGGGCCTCCGGATTCCGTGCCTTCTGCGTGGGGCGAATTCCTCGTGTCCCGGCCGCGCGGGCGCTCAGGTTATATAGCCGGTTGGTGATGCTGAGCGCAGGCGGGGCCGGGAGCCGAGCGGCTAGCAGGTCCTTGCGCCCGGCGCCTGCGCACGCGTCCAGGCTGAGCGCTCCCTTCAGCCCTCCCCCACCGCCCGCCCCTTCAGCCCTGCTCCTCTCCCACCCTCCTCCGACTCCAGCTCCCCTCGCCCCCACCCCTACCCCCGCCCCATCTTCTTCCTCCCCGGCATGCGCCATATGGTCTTCCCGGTCCAGCCAGGAGCCGGGAACCACGTGACCTGCCCATTTGTATGCCGCGGAGCGCTCCATTCCGGCCCCTTTGTGGCCAGAAGAAAGTGGCCCATCTGTCGCCAGTTAGAGACTCCGCGGACCTGTTTTTACCCGCAGGAGAGATTAACCCTTTCAGGCGGCAGAAGGGAGAGGGGGCAAGGGGGAGGGGAATTGCGGGAAGGGAGCGGGAAAGCTAACGTTGACTGGGTTCAGATCAGAGTGAGTGGCCCGCGTTGGGGCGGGAAGTAGCGCAGAGGTGAAAGAGGCAGAAGCCGGGAGACTGAGGCGTGCAGTGAAGCGTCCTGACTCCATTTGATGCCTTGTCCAGGCTTTGGTCTCCAGAGCACCAAGACTTTCTGCCCTATCTGACTAGTCCATCTCTGGGTTTCCTCCTGTTGGCAGACGCTTTGCTTATTGGCGCCAAAGGGTGGCTTCTCCTCCTGTCCATTAAACCCTTAAGAAAACATATACGCCATGTGAAAATGGCTTCATCTGTAAACTCAGCTTTGATGCTAGTCCTCTAGCCTCCTTAATTGTATCACCCGCTCCCAGCCTCTAGAGTATAGAAATTTTGTACCTGTCACTCTACCCACCATACATAATGCAACACGTTGTGCCCCCACCTTCAGCTACCTCTGTCCCTGGAGACTCCTCAATATATCAACCCCCTTCCCCACAGAGGTCCTAGCCCTCAGCACAAACCAGTCCATGCGCTCAGCCCTTGGCTCCTTCGGCCTCAGAGTGATCTGTGTGAAAGCTGGGGGACTCGTCTGATGCTTGGATTCTGCCTTTTTGCCAAGGCCATTGGATTGTTGCAAAGGATGCTCTCATCCCATGCCCCTTGTTCCTTGCCACAGGCTGGCACTCCACATTCTCAGGCCTGTAAGTAGGTACTTGGTTCAGACAAGCCTTCTCAAGGGGAGGATGCAATGGGCCTATGCTAAATGAGTCTTTTCACCCTTCTTTCAAGAAAGGCCTTTAGCACAACTCTAGAAGGGGTTAATGGCCACGACTCCTCCAGACCTCAAAGACTGACTTGACTCAACCTCCACTTTGCACATCAAGCAAAGATCATAGAGATTCCTGACTAATTCTGAAGGAGCTGTATTTGTGTTTGAATGGCAATTCTTTATTTATTCCTTCCTACCAAGGCAGGTTGTAGTTATATATCCCATCTTTTCCATTCCTTCTCCACCAGCTTTGTCTCTAAATCCTCCATTAACTAACGCCCTATCCCTCCCAGACCTGTAGCCCCTTCAAATGAATGCGTGGAACTTGGATTGTTTATTTAAAGTCAATCGCTCTAAAAGCCCCTCGAGTTTGCAAACAGTGTCAGGGTTGAGCGGCTGAAGCTAGGTGCCTCTGGGAACTGGAGTGGTGGCGCAGTGGAGAGGGGAAGAGGGTCCTAACAAGATCACTGGTGTCTGGAAGGCAGCGAATGCAGCCTTCCTCGTCCAGGGCAAATACGAAAGGGAAATAAAGGGGTGTATGCCCTGACCCGTTGCGGAAAGCGTGACGTGAATTATGCTGAGTTTCCAAGAGCAGAACTGTAGGGAGTTTTTGCTTTTCTGCGTTCACTCATCAATATACGAAGAGCACAGAAGATTATAAAATAATTGACCTAGGAGCCTAATCTCATTATTTACCACTGCACCGTCTGTATTATCAGTGATGGGTTAAAACTCAAGGGGCGACGAAGTTAAGGCGGGTCCACAACTTGCAGGTCTGAGGACACTTGCTGCAGGGCTGAACCAAGTGCCCCCCACTCTCCTGGCAGCCACCCCACAGGCTAGCCCACCATGCGGCTGGGATGTGGAACTTGCGCCCTGGCTCTCCCTTCTCCGTCTTAGAGGAGCTTCCGGGGAAATGTTAGGGGCGGATGGAAGAGATGGCTTCAGCTGCCCAAAGACCAGGGTTGACTTAGGGGATCCCTCCTCCTCCGGGAAGCAGAAACGTCCTTAGTTTGCGACATCCTGTGGAATACTGGAGATGCTTGGTGGAACCAGATGTTCCAGGGCAGAAAAGGACAGGGTGTTTCGCCAGCCTAGGCTCAAATGCGCAAAGTGCAGAAATCAGTAGACGCGGTCCTTCCCTTTCCTTCTGATAATTCATCCCTAACCCCAGCGCCCGTCGTTCTCCCAGGCCTGGGATTTGTACAAAGAAAAGTCCACTCTGGGATGTTCCAGAGACCTGGCGAGGGTCGGTCTCACTGTGGCTTTTAATGAGCCTCACGGCCCACAGAGCTTGGGTGCAAACCGTCCTCTGCGCGGGGAATGTCAATACACCAGCGAGGGAATCTTGGCGCCGAGAGAGCCCAGACTGGACCTCCCCAGGAGGCCGCCGAGCAGTCAGGGCCCAGGGGAGAAGTGCTGACTAGACCTAGATTGAGGTGCTTTTTGTTGAGAGGTGACGGGGCGAGAAAGTGGGGCGAGAGTACAGTGGTGGCGGTGACGCTGGAAGAGGATGGAGTGCGGGCGCTGTGGGACTCAGTAGGAGGCACAGTCGCCGCCCCCGCCTCCTCATTTTCCTCTCCCTCTTTGGACTTTGTTTCGACAGTTGCACACTTTTCCCCTCCGATTGCCTAAATTCTCGCCCTTTCCCTCAGCCGGCGCTGCCAGTTAGCGGTACTCCTCCAGCTCCGGTCCCCACTGGGCGCTGCAGGCTGCTGAGCGGCACGCGAACCGCACGCGCGGGTAACAAAAGCGGCTTTCATGACTCACTGCCCTCGAGCAATGCCCCAAATCTGTCGCCCCCCGGGTCCCCGCTTGGAGCGCGCGGCGCGGGCCGGGCGGTCCCGGCCGTTAAAGCGGCAGCAGGAGCGCCGGCGGGAAGAGGGGCGGGAGGAGGAGTGTGGCCGGGGTGGGGAGAGGGGAGTGTGGCCAGGGCGGGGAGAATGGGGGGAGGGAGGGAGGCGTGTGGCACTGTGTATGGGGCGGGGGAGGCGAGATGGAGGCGTGTGGTAGGGACATAGGGAGTGGGAAGCTTGTAGCTGGCGGCGCGGGTGGGGGTGGGGTGTTCGACGCATTCACCGGGCCTAGATAAAGAGCAGGGGCAGGGCCTGCTTCCCCGGCGGTGACCTGTTTCTCGCGGAAACAGATGCTTGCTCTTGCAAAGGGAGGCTTGTGTTCAATGAAAGAATCAAGTGTAGCCCGGGTGGCCCCACCGACCTCGAGCGGCGCCCGCGTCGTCTCCCTGCCCCTCCCAGGAGGGGGGTGTCCTGACCTCATCCTGTTCCAGAAGCGGGAGGTGGTGGGAGACTTCGGGGCGGGCGAGACCGTAGGGCGCTGGGGCCGAAGAAGCCTAGGGCCGAAAGCTGTAGGTAGGTCTTTCATAGGCCCGGTAGCTTAGAGGCCTTTGGGAAGCCAGAGGGGAATGTTACGGGTTCCCCCCAGATCGCCGGCGCGGCGCCAGGTTTGCGCCTACGCCTCCGGGGAGGCCACTGGGAGCCCAGGTCCTGGCCAGAGGCTGGAGCTGCCCGGGCTCGACAGCCAGGCGGCGACGGGGGGAAGCCGGGAGCAGGAGAGAAGCTATTAAAATGCCTCGCCGTCGCCCCGAGCGCAAAACCCGTCCTCCCCAAATCTCCTGGGCTTGCGGCATAATCTTAATTAAGATAATTGATTCATATTGCACCTGCGAGAACGGAAAAAAATTGATTCCAACCCCCAACCCCACAAATCGCTTAGAGCTATTGGATGGAGCACAACGCGGCTGTGATTTGGGAAGTGATTTAGTGCCGGGCTTCCCCAGCTCGGCCTGCCTGTGCTCTTTTATTTATTATTTACGTCCTCCTTGTCCCACCGGGGCCTGGGTGGCTCCCCTTAAGGCGCCTCCATGGCTCAGAGGGACCTTGTTTCTGATTCTCGGTCAGAAGTGAGGGGTTTTCCTTAAACCATCCAACGCGCATATGCACAATGTAAAATCAACGCAGCTCTGAGCATTATGGCAAGCGTAGGTCACCCACATGATTGCCCAAGGGGTCGTGCGTTAGATGCACTATGTGTGGGAGTGTGCTTAAGTGTACAAATGTGTGTGAATATGAATATGAGTGTATAAGAGTGTGTGAGATTGTGTGAATGGGAGTGTGTACATGAATGTATGAGGGTGTGTGATTGTGAATGTGGGAGTGTGTGGAGGTGTATGTGATTTGGGTCAGTGAGTGTGTGTGGTAGGTTATGTGAGTGTAAGTGTGTGTGAGTGTGTGCATGAGTGTGTGTTCATGGGCGCTCCTGTTCTCAAGGTGGGGGAGAGTAAACAGAGAGCGCGCGTCTGTTTCGCGCGCCTTGGGCAACAGCTTGAGGTCTAGAGGGGACGGCGGGGCTGGGTAATTGACAAGCGCCCAGTGTTGGCCAACCTTCGCCTTAACCGAAAGCAACAAGCGAACAAGCAGCCCCGGTAACTGGGTGTAGCTGCCGGTACAGAAAGCAGAGAAACACCGACGACGCCTAAGCACCCCCTGAACAATGGCTGCTACGGGGTTGGGGAAGGAGACCCGGCAAGTTCCTGGATCGCACAGAAGCCAGGCGAGCCAGGTTTAGAGACCCAGGCAGCTTGAAGGAAAAATAGTTTCCTCAAGGTATCAGCACCGTGGACAATTCCCACTTCGCGGGCCTTGAAATACGCGGTACTAAGATTCAAAAAAACCCCTTCCAGCAGCTTTTGCTTCTTCCTATTTGTCTTCTTTCGCAAAACCATTGACCACCACATGCGAACTTTTAATGAGAGAGCCCTGCAAATCTGCATTTAATTAGCCACCTTTTCAGAATAAGTTTCCTGGAAAAGTAGATATCCGAGTTTAGGGGTGAGGAAAGGGCTTAAATTACCCTTTGAGCTGGCAAGCCTGAAACAAAGAAATGATATATTGAATAACTTTCAGAAAGATAGTTGCACTTGTTTGCCATACAGCGTCAGAATCAAAATGAACTCTCATTTGCTGTAAGCAGAAATAATAAGACCTCTAAAAATATTTTCTTAATTTTGCTTTTATTGTGTGGAGTGTACATTTTATTGATGATATAAATCTTTTTTCATCACCATCACCCTTTCAACTCTCAAGTTATTTCATATTATAAACAATTTCTATTAAATTGATGGGAAAATAAACCCACTGAAGTTAAATGGCACTATTCGCTCAGATTTGGTGAGCCACCTTTATCTAAATACTGGATTTAGAATAGTGCATCTTAATACACATGACATCCACAATATACTGGGAAAAGTCTAGTAGAGATGTGACTCAGAAGAACAAGCACCTTTGGTGATTTCAACATCTTGGAAATATATGCCACACACCCCTCCTCCTATTATTGATGTAATTTTTAAATGTCATTATTATTAGCAATTAGAATCCTGATTAAATATTACTCAGACTTTACTGAAATGGAAAATATAATTGTTTTTGATTCAAGAATTTACACCTAGAATCTCACTTTCTTTAAAATGTTTTCTTTTTTCTTTAAAAAGTATATTTTCACCTGAATTAAATATTGATAATTTGACCTTTTATGTCTTTAACTAATCAAAGGGGGGAAATTCCAAATGTAGATCTTGGAGTTTGGCCCTGGTGGGTCTTTCTGCTTGAGTAGGCACTGAGATTAAAGGAGTCAAACTTCCTCTTTCACTGCTTTCTCCTTGCACTAATTGCTTATGCAAAAAATGCAGATTTGTATTAATTAGTAACTCCACTGATTAGTTCTGTGGTATTTTCACATAATAAATCATGCTGCAGACATGAATTTTGGCACATCACCCAGTAGTGGCTCAGGCTGCAATACAGATTTCATATTAAAATAAAATCTCTGACTAAATCTACCTTTTTGATGCAGGTACTGTGAGCAGCCACCTGCTGGGAGCACCTGCCATGGGAAATTACTTTTATTCAGTGACAAGCCACTTTTGGGGCCCAAACAGGATGATCTGATTATGAAGTTAGGCTCTAATAACAAATAAACAGATAAATGCTTAAACACATATATGCATACCTAAGTGACACAAATGTGCCTAAGCTCTAGGCATTTTACAAACAATGATGTTTGTATCTACTTGTAATGGGACTAGATTTTAAAAATTACTTCCCAGCTTATGGAGAAATACCTCAGTCTATTTTCCTCCTGTGAGATCTTTGCTCCTTTGTGAGGTGGTCTGATGATCTGAGACTTGTATTACTCATACTCATGGACTTATTCTTCCACTAGCAGGCAAGCTGGCTCTACAAGAAAAAAAGAGGGAGCAGAAAAGCATCAGGGAGAGGAGTATGAATGTTGAGAGTTATCCCAAAGGGAATTGGCCACCCCTATGATCCTGATATATGGTGAGAAGCTGTGAGGTGAGGCATCCATAGTTGCCTGATGTAAGACAAACTCTCCTCTACCCACTGGTAACTATATGAGCTTTTACATAACTCTTTCTCTTTTCCTTGACTGTTTGATTTGATGAGGCAGATTACAGCCGATATTGCCAAGATTATAAATTAGACCCTGGTGTCTGCTCTGCCCTCCAACAACCCTATACATGTTCCTGTTTTCTAGCCATTGGTGACATCTTTCCAAGTCCCCTAAGGTGTTCTAAGCACCTTTATACTCTTTCTGGTCCATGCTTACTATTAAAAGAAATCTGTAAGTTCATGTATCTTAAGAGGTTAAAAGAGAGAGAGAGATGTTACTTAGTTTGATGCCTCTACCTACAGCACTTGCAAAGTAACAAGGCACAGAAGAAAAACAATGTGTACTTGATATTGACATTCAGAGATGAATAAAGCCTGAGGGAGTTATATTTTGGACAGAGGCTGGAGCACCAGGCTCTGCTGCAGTTGTATTATGCAGATTACAGTCTCTCCGCCTACCTTTGAGACTGGTCTGGAGGTGGTGGCATATGTGGCTAGGGACTGAGAAGGGTCCAGCCTCTAGGGATGCTCTCTCTCTTACCATCATTTACTGAAAATTTCAGATGCTTTGATGGTTCAAGGAGAAAGTCATGCATCTCGTAGACTTTTTAATCTATTTATCTTAGACGTGGAGAACTTTTCTTAAGGAACTAAAAAAAAATAAGCTGAGAGAGGAAGATATGATTTAAAGCAGCCCTCTATTAAATCAAATGTGGCTTTTTTTTCTCCTTTGCATTCATTCCTGGATCCTACCTCTTATGGCTTGACATAGAAAAGACTGATCATCTTTGATGGGGGAAAAAAATAGTCCTATCTTATCACATTGGTTTATAATGCTTGGATATAGAGGCTATGTAGAGAGCCAGGGTGGGACATAAGCAAAGGCTCTAAAGTGGCTTCAGCTTATTTTTGGAAAGATTGTCTCTTCATTCCCCTCCTTTCAGAAGCTGCCTGCTTCACTGAGTAATAAACGTGTTCTGCAATCTATATCGAGTGCCACTATGTGCTAAGCACTGTGCTGCTAGGTGCTAGGCATACACGGAAACAGACATTAGTCTATTTTCTCAAAGCTTTCTAGCTAGTGAAAGAGATAGACTTTAGTAAGATTCACTCACAAGAGAGTATGCACCCATTTGATTTGAGATAAGTGCGGGAAAGGAAAACAAAACCACCAGTCCATAAGCCTGAGGATAAAGGAATCTGTCAAAGACTAATGTGGGAGGGCTCCCCACATTAGCAGAGCTGAGACAATGAGAAGGGTGTTACCCAGTGAAGGGGGCGGATAGGGAGGAGTTTCTTCCAGGTAGGGGGAAGAATATATGTAAAGGGCCTGAGGCAAGAGCAGTGTGGGAAGTTTAAGAACCTAAAAACATTCACTGTAGCAGTAAGAAGAGGAGGGATAATGGTAAGAGGTGAGGTAGCAAAAAGGAAGACAGGTTCCAGAACCTGCTTCCCATTAAAGAACTTTGAGCTGTTGGGAGCAGTATAAATGAGACTTGAGTAAGATTTACATTTTTAGAAGGTTGTTTTAACCCCGGTATAGAAATCTGATTGCATAGAGGGTAAGTTGGGTAAAAGGAGGCTCTTGCAGCTTTCCTAGCAGGGCATGGTGGTACTGGATTTAGGCTGGTTGCAGAGGAAATTAGCATATTTCTATAGACTTAGAAAGACTACCCTGAAACCACAGCCTAGTTTCACACAAATTACCCAATGGCCACCAAAAACCATGATTCTTTACAACCTAGTGGGAATATTGTTGGCTTCCTCAGAAGTAACATGCTGACTTTAATTTAATTCAATAAGAACTTATGAACCTATTAAAAAATTACAATCTAACAGTACTGCCTACTTTGCAAAGCAGGTAATAGAACAACAGCACACATTTAATGAGCACTTAAGACTTTTCAGGTGCACTGAATTAACAACTAAGATATTCTCATTTGACGGTTGAGAAAAATTTGGCTTGTGTAGACCAGGTAATAAGCCAGCATCAGGTCTACTTGACTCCAAAGCTTGTACTTTAAGCTACTACATTGTACCAATAAGAGGGTATGACCAAGATTTATTTATAAGTTATGTTTTGTAAACATCCACTTTAATTTTTGCTTCAGATAGTTTTAAGCTTGATGTTAATTATTCAGTTAATCTAAAAAATTAATAAATACAACTGTACTATAATTGCTGAGTCTTTCTGGAAATAAGAATGGGGGAATGATAACCAGTAATTTAGTCAGTCAATCCATATAAGTTTGTAGTAATGAGAATTGACCAAATTGGAGGAAATCATATAGATAAATTGTTCTACATCATAGGAATATCCATTCTCATTGAAACCTCATTATTCAAGAATTACACTAAAATTTGTTTTTCTTGAAGTGCTCAAATTGTTTTGACTCTGGACATATCTAGTTCAAAACAAGTAATCCCTGTTTAAATTGCTCCTACTTTAACCTTTAATAAAGAATAGAAGATTTTTGTTTTTATTTGGAAAAACTGTCTTATTAAATTGCAACTCAGTCCTTGTTCCTTAGCAAACTCATTGCGTGAAGGAGTGTACTTTCACATGGAGCTGGAGAGCGGGCAAAGTGAAAGGCTGGAACTGGCACCTCTTATTAACATAATTAATTTATTGGTGATCTTCTAACTTCTAAACATGAAAATATCCCAAAAGTCAATAACACATGTGTTTCAGTTTGGGTAGCTGACAAGGAAGTACATCAAGTGCATTGTTTAAAAGCAGAAAAACAAAGTTCCATTTTCCTTCTCTAAAGAAAGTCATTGTCAGTTTTATGGAAACCGTGTTGTAAAAGTTGTTTATTTCAGAAAACACACTGGATGTGGTCTTTGGGGTTATTTATACATTACATGTTAGTATTTCTTAGTTTTACATACACACATATACTCACTAATATCCTCTGTCAGCTCCCTTCCTCACACACATATGTGCATGTGTCATCTTGGAACCTTTTTCCCATTGAGCCCCTGATCTGGTCAGTAAAGCCTTGCTTTCCCTCAATTCCCATATAACTTTTCTGGTTATTCTTGAGTGTCTGAAGAAGCCACCAGTTTAGGAAAAATTTTGCCTAATTATAGTACATAGTCTATGGGAATTTATTGGTTTTTTTAATATTTATAATTGAACTGGCAAATGATTTATGTTTTCCATGCAATAGAATTCTTCCATTGACAATAGCCAAATAGGTTATTTTTCTATTTGAAGATTATAAACCTATGTTCATAAATACTTCAATAATCCAACGCGAAAATTAGTACACAAGGAGGAGAGCCTTCTAAACCATTAGTTTTGAATCAATGTGATTTGAGGTGTACTACAGTCCATGAGAACAGAAAGGAGGGCCACTTAAGAATCCTGACAAATACAGCCCAGACCAACAAAGGTATTCAGCAGACCCATAAATACCTGAGAAACAATAGTTTGTTCCTTTAATTTACTAAGTTTTGGGGTAGTTTGCCATGCAGCAATAGTTAAGTGATACACTATCATGAAAAAATTCAATTTCTTCCAGATTGCTCAGGGATTTGGATGTTTTGATTAATCAAAAATATCTGTTCAGGTGAGACTTTCCATCAATATCCCACACTCATAAGTATTTCAAGAATTTAAAAAATATGTCTATACCTCATAATAAATATTAAACTAGTATATATGTGTTAGGGATTGTGCTAAATCATATAGAAAAGTTATGTCATTTAATCCTCAACATCTCTATGAACAGGTATTATTATATTTGATGTTATTGACATTCTATAGATGAGGAAACAGGGAAGTTAAGTAACTTGTTCAAAGTTATATATCTAAAAAGGGGTGGAGCTCTTTTACTTTTTACTTTTACTTTTGTTCGGATTACTTGACTACCAATTTAATTCAGTATGAAGAATAGCAAATATTGGGGAAACTCTGTGGCCCACCATGCTCTGGTTCCACTTTCCCTTCAGCATTATGATCCTCTCAATTCTTATTCTCTTTTAGCCAGCCATGCACAATCACACAAACTATGTGCTGCAATTTCTACCTGTAGCAGATACCATGGATTGGTTCACTCAGCACCTAATCTCGTTCTCTTTTTGCATGCTTTTCTAGAGTGAGAAGGCTGGAGAGCCAAAACAAAGGAATAAATTAAAAATGTCTCCGACACTCCCTAGATGTGGTATGTGTTTTGTTAATCCTATGCAGTAGGCTTTAATTTAGAACAACGTTACATGGGGGAGTCATAGGACAGGAGATTTATTTGAGAAATAATTTTGGCTTGTGTAGATCAGGTATTCTGATGCAACATACTGAAGCCAGCAGATGTGGTGGCAGCTCTTTGATTTGTCAGCTTTCTGGCTCTAGAAAGGCAGTATTTTTCTTAATAACCTACTTCTGTGATACAGTTTTGGATCTCACACCTGGAATCTCAGGCTAGGGTTTTTCATCAGGTCTCATAATGTTTCTGCGAATTTTCTATAACCATTATGAAATCCATTTGTACAGATGCCAGGTAGAGTTGACTATAGTATCTGTAATTAAAACCTCTTTCCTGTTTAGTAATTGGTACCGAAGGGTTTATGGACAACAGAATATTAAAAAGATGGGAATATGTGATCAGGAAATGAAAAATATATATATATATATATGATTGGGTTAAAGCTTCTAAGAGATGACAGTAATTCATGGCACCCAGCAATAAATTAGTTAACTTTTCACCTGTGGTCACCTAGAATGAAATGCCACATTTGAGTGGCTACTGCAATTAACCATTCTGGGAGCACAGGAATACAGGGATATAAGGGTGGGCTGTCTGCCATTAACTACACTGAGTAACTTCAAGAAAGAACATGGACTTACTCAAGAAACAGTCAAAAAGCTAGGAATTTCTGATTTCTCTAAAAGAAACTCCAACTGTTTGTAACTACAGAACGGATATAGCCAGATATCAAACATAGGTTGCTGAATTACAAGGTCGCTCAGATGTGCTCAAAATTTGGTCCCTGGGTCAGTAGCATAAGTGACAATCGGGAACTCCTTAGGAAAGGCATTTCTTGGGCTTCATTCTAGATATACTGAAACAGAAACTCTGGGGGTGGGGCCCAGACATCTATATTTGAAGAAGTCTTCAGTGTGATTTTGACTCATAGTAATGTTTGAGAACCACTAAAGATTCTCAATATTTCACCACAACCACCTGCAGATCTCTTTTGTAAAGGAGAAAAAACTGAGAATTGTAACACTGGGGAGGACTGAGATGGCTTCAACTACTCTGAATCTTCAAGTTATACTGAGTCTCCCCGTGTCCAGCTCATGTCCAACTTACAGCATCTCCTCCTGCCATATCCAGTGACCTGGATTTGCTTAAGAGCTTGCCTGAAGTCCTCAACTTGAAAGAGAACAGAAATTCTGTTCTTGCCCTACTCATCCCATTTTGCGTAGCCTCTCACTGTGTGTCAGATCCCAGCACGGGTCAGGTGAAACAAGAGCAATGGCACATGCAGGAGGTCAGCAAATAATTACAAGGTTTTGTTTGTTATGTTCCTAAATGGCTTGGCAAATGTGTGAAAACAGATTCTGAACACACTAATCTAGGGAGGATAGAACACTACTTCAGATCAGACTGAATTTAGGGATAATGCTGTAATTATTAATCATTCTGGAGTCAAAGTGCTGGTGAAGCCCCTGGGAATAGTTCTCATTGTTTGCTCAGAGACTGACTAAAATGTACGTTCAAAAGTCACCTACATGGCATCAAGTTGAAATACAAAATTCTTGAAATGATATAGAAAAAGCAATCCAAAGTTTTAAGCTGAAAAGGTCAGAGTGAATTCGTTATCTGCAACCTTCTTGATGACCACCTCACTATGCCTATGACCAACAGTACTGTATATATTGCTTTGAGACCAACAATATCTTTTTAAAATCCCCTCTTCAGACTGGAAAGGAAGCAGGGTGATATTACTACTGAACTGGCATCCTTGGTAGCAATTGTGATGATAGGTTTCTAGGATGACAGGCCAGGGAACATCAAATAAAAATCAGAGGCAAAGTAGAATTTTTACTATACCATGTAGCAGAGCTGGAGTGGCAATTGGGGTGATTTAAAAAAGAATTCCTTAGTGATATCTTAACCTTTCATGGGATTCCCTAGGAATGAAGTAGGTCAGATAAACAATAACAATAATAACAAATGAATGATAAAACCTAACAGAGGCTTATCACAAGTCATCAAGGTATCACCATGGCTTCTCACTCAATTTCTAAACTTCAGTCTATCCCCAAATCCACAGCTCTTTGAATGTAGTGGAAACCAGTCAACCTTGAAGGAAGACCTTGCAATATTATTGCAAGTATGTCCTATACATCTTTCAGTCTTTTCCAAAAGGATCTTTGACTATATACCAAGGTAACTGGGTAGTTGAAAGGGAAATAGCTGGATCTTTCAGGGATTATTGTTCCCTGACTCTGAAGTAACACAGTCCAGGATGTCATTATGATTACCTAGCAGAATGGGGACATATGAAGGTGAGATGGTAATTGGATTTGGGGGGCCAAATTCTGCTTCAGCAGTACCTATGGGTCTGCAAACCCATACTGTGGTGGTTTCCACATTTCCTGCATATAGAGATGACTGAATATCCAGGTTGGCTCCCTGACCCTACAATGAGGGTTATTGTGCAACAAAGGGCCACACAAACATCTCGAACTTCCTGACCTTACCCAAAGTAAAGCTGCGCACTGATGGAATTACAGAGATTAGTCCAGCATCGCTGGTTTGAAAGGTTTAAGGTGATATGGCAGCAGCTACTAGTTGTCCCCCAATGGTTGTGCTCCCCTTTTCTCTCATAGAAGTAATATCTCCAAATGTTAGTTAGAAAAATAGCCTCTGCAGAAAGAAGTCTCTATTTTCCTGCCATATTGTAGCTATGTATGGCAATGTGACTAAGTTTTGGTCAATGGGACATGAGTGGGAGTGATGAGAGCAATTTCTGGATCTTGTCATCATAATGAAGTGATGTATCTACCCCTTCTCTTTTTCCCCTTTGTGCCAGCTAGAAGGAAGACCAAGGCACCTCCTTGGAGACAGTATGAGAATAAGACAAAAGAAACGGGGTCACTGATAGTACCATCATGCCAGCTATAGCCTACTTACACAAGGACTTTTATTTAATGAGAAATAAATTTTTATCTTGTTAATGCCTATATCATCCTGGACCTCTCTCCAGCAAATGAATCCGTGTGCTAACAAACATAGGTAGTGATTCCTGTCATCGCCACATACAAAAATAAAAAAACACCTTCTTTATTTGTTTGTTTGTGCAGATAATATATCAGTCTTGGAGAGTGTCAGTGAGTTACTATAAATTTAAACAAGTCATGATTTCAAATATAGGTTCTACTGCACATGATCCTTTAGTAAGTCAACACAGCCCTGATACCTGGTAGCCAGTTACTAGAAGTTCTGGCTTTTTCCCCCCTTTATCCCACTATGCAAAGAATACCAGGAACATCTTGCCTTGACACATTCTATTTCAGGTATATGCAGTAATTTAGCCTCCAAGGATTTTGATCATCTCACTGCTCATAGAACATCATGCTGGTCTACTGTGTCAATGGCACTTATGTTGATAGCTGTGGAATGTAGGAAGTGACAGATACTCTAGATGCATTATAAAGTTTGTACATGCCAGAGGATGGGAAGTAAATCCAAGGAAAATCTAGGAGACTGATACCTCAGTGAAGATTATGAGGGTCCAAGGGTGGGGGACACCCTGAGATAACTCTTTTGAAGTAGAAGGCCATTTTCTTCACTTTGCATCACCTACTGCTAAGATTATTATGCAGGTTTTTAATCCAAAATTATTAAATTAGATTAAATACATTTAATTGAAGAGGAAAGGAAGGTAAATAAAGTCAGGGTTCTTACCTATATTTAATCAACTTTGGAAATGCTTTTGGTGGTTATGAACAGCTTGGACAAGTGATTTGACAGAGACCTTATGCTCTGCATAGTTTAAATAAATTATATACAGTATGGGAAAAGGAAGACATAAATGACTTGCAATAGGAAGAAAATTTATTATTTGCAAAGGTAGAAGTAACTTCAATGAATGTGGGATACAGAAGTCAAAGATCCAAGGAGAAAATATGTTTGGTGAAATTAAATGAGAAATTAGACAACCAGAATAAAATAAGAGGAAATATTTATATATAAGATTTTTTAAAAAGAAGTGAAGTAACCCTCATATTTTGCTTATGGGAATATAAAATGCTACAGCCACTGCAGAAATAGTCTGGTGATTTCTCAAAAAGCTCATAACCATGTGTCCCAGCTATTCTACTCCTAGGTATATACCCAAGAAAATTGACAAGGTATGTTCACACAGAAACTTTACACTAATACTCATTGCAACAGTTGCAAAAAATAGAAACAACTCAAATGCCCATCGCCCAATAAGTGAATAAATAAACGTGGTATATCCACACAATACAGTATGATACAGCCATAAAGATACATGCTACAACATGGATAAACCTTGAAGACATTATAATAAGTTAAAGATGTCGGATGCAAAAAGTTTTTTGTTATATAATTCTATTTATATAAAATGTCACAAATAGGCAAATCTAAAGAGAAAGAAAGTTGATTAGTAGTTTCTAGGGTTTGGGAAGAGGGAAATATGGGGGGTAACTGCAAATGGGTACAGAGTTTCTTTTGGGGATGATGAAAATACTCTGGAATTAGATAGTGGTGATGGATGCACAACCTTGTGAATATACTAAAAACCACCACTGGATCACTGAATTGTACATTTTAAAAAGGTGAATTTTGGGGCATCTGGTGGCTCAGTTGGTTAAGTGTCTGACTCTTGATTTTGGCTTAGGTCGTGATTTTGGGGTCCTGGGAGGGAGCCCCATGTGGGGCTCCACACTTCGCAGAGAGTCTGCTAGAGATTCTCCTCTCTTGCCCTTTCCCTTTGCCCCTCCCCCTGCTCTCTTGCTCTCTTTCTCACTCTCTCTAAAATTAATAAATAAATCTTAAAAATAAAATTGTGAATTTTATGGGATGAGAATTATATTTTAATTTAAAGAAGTGCAAAATGCAATTGCAATATCTCATTTCTTGCTTTGCGTTATACCACAAGCTTCTCAATTTCCTCCTACCTCTTTGGCCACTCTTTATAAGTATTGTGCACATTTCTTTTCTTTTGCCAAGATTTTCTTCTTTAAACCAAGATTTTAGGTTTTCCTCAGGGTTCTCTTCCAAGATTTCTTCTGTTTTCTTCTTACATAATTTCTGCATTAGGTTGTAAGACAGTCATTGCTTTAAACAGTTCTGATATGTACAAATTTTATTTACCATGATCTAATTAAATAATACCAGTATCCCAATAACATGGTTCAAATTTCAGTTGCACTGTAGATGAACTGTAGGTACATAAAATATAAACTTCAGAGCCAGATCCACAAGCCCCTACATAAATAACAGATACACATCAGTGACCAACTATGCCCCCTCTTTCAAAGTCTGTTAATGGTTGGCCATTACATGCCAGTTATTCAGCTCATGCACAGACAGCAAAGCCTGGAGCTGGGTTGCCTCCTTGTCTGTCAGGATAAACCCACATGATATTTTACAAAAACAAATAATAGAAAAAACTGAAAGTGCAGCAAAGAACTTAAAAGTAACAACGCGGGAAGTAAAATAGGATGTGATTAGGAGATTTGAGAAGAGACAGCAGAGCAAAGATAAGACAAGACCTGGACTGCACGAAACCACTGAGTGAACAACATTGGAAAAAGTTTGATCAATCTAAGGAAAAACAAGGTAAAGTGGCTTCAACACCGTTCAAGTTGTTCTTAGAACAGAAATCCACTGAATGGTGGAAATGGAGTGTTTACTTCTACTTTGGATTAAAGACTGTAATGAAAACACACATCGAATCTGTTTAAGCAGCATGTAGGCCAAACACTGCAGTTAGGTGCTACATTGAAAGAAAACAGTAATTATAAGAAGACCAAATAAGATCCTTTTACTGCCAGTAAAAGCTGATTTCGTTGGTTCAGAAATTGGCATAATTTTGCAGATTCAAAGCAAAAGTAAATGGAGTTATAAAATAAATAGCTCCCTGTAGGAGTGTTGACACTATTGCCGTTCAAGAGACCCTAGATATGCAGCCACAGGAACTTCATGAAGAAAATGTACCAACATAAATGCGGAGAGTGGTTGGGACAACAAGGATGATGTCCCAGAGGAAATGACACTGGCAAAAATCCTCAAAGGAAGGGAAATCACGGAGAATTTCACGGTATTGAAAGTACAAAAGAGAGGCGTGCCTGGGTGGCACAGCGTTTGAGCGTTTGCCTTCGGCTCAGGGCGTGATCCTGGCGTTATGGGATCGAGCCCCACATCAGGCTCTTCCACTATGAGCCTGCTTCTTCCTCTCCCACTCCCCCTGCTTGTGTTCCCTCTCTCGCTGGCTGTCTCTATCTCTGTCGAATAAAAAAAGAAAAAAGTACAAAAGAGAAAATGTAGGAAGCTGATCCAAACTTAGAAAGGAAGGTGAGAGCTCACCAAGACCTAGAAAAGACTACATCATTCGAAGAAGGCAAACTCCTTTTGATTAGTTTTGTATGAAGAAATAAAACACTTCAATTCTCAATATTTCTAATGTTGAAAATTTCTGTGTACTAAATAAATAATAATTTTATAATTACTTTTATTTCCCAACAATAAAAGAGTTTTTAATGTTTGACAAGAACATTTTTAAAAAAAGATTTACTTATTTATTTTGGAGAGAGAGAGTGCACATGTACGCAAGTGGGGGGTGGGCAGAGGGAGAGAGAGAATCTCAGAGTCCCCACTAAGTGTGGAGCCTGAAGCACTAGGGCCTCAACCTCAGGACCCTGAGATCATGACCAGAGCCGAAATCAAGAGTCAGATGCTTAACTGACTGAGCCACCCAGGCACCCCAACAAGCACATTTCAAAGGTCAGAGACCACTGTAATCTTTCTTACTGATTTTTAAGATCACTGCTAGTTTCTGCTTGAAAGAGCATTTTTAGGGTCCTTTGCTACCATGCAAAGTGAGGACTGCCTGTATGCGTTATAATGCAGATATAAAAAATTCAAAGTGGCTTAAGAAGAAAAAGGTTGGTGTTTTGTCTTGTTTTTTTTAGCTCACATAATTTAAATGTCCAAGGTTAGGTCTTCCTTCAGGCATGGCTGGATTCAGGACTCAAATGACATAAAAAGAAAGTTTTTCTTCATCTTTAATTTGCGTGTTTGCTTCCTTCTCAGGCTCTTTTTGATTCTCACTCTCATAGTGGCAAGATGATTTCAGTAGTCCTAGTTTCATATTTTTCTAGGTTCTAGACCAATGGGCTAGAGCAGAGAAGGCCTTTTTTTTTTTTTTTAAATCAGTAGTTCCAGTATGAGCCCTTCAATTCCCACTTAAATAACTAGCTTAGGCTGCTACTCCTCTACCCTAATCATTGTGACCAGCTACATGTGACCTTCTATTTGACCTTGACCTGGGTCTCATATTCTATCCTTGGGGCCAGGGAGGAATCCCCCACCCAAATCACACACTGTTGATGAGAATGTGCAAAACACAAAGAAAACCAAGGGAGGGTGCCTGGGTGGCTCAGTTTGTTGAGCATCTGCCTTCAGCTCAGGTCATGATCCCAGGGTCCTAGGATTGAGTCCCGCATCGGGCTCCCTGCTCTGCGGGGAGCCTGCTTCTCCCTCTGCCTCTCTCTCTCTCTCTCTCTGTCTCTCATGAGTAAATAAATAAAATCTTAAAAAAAAAGAAAGAAAGAAAAGAAAACCAAGGGAAATGTGCTGGCAGACAAACCATAAATGTCCATGGCATACTCACTGTTAATCATCAACTCTTATAGCTTTAATTACCCTCCCTATGAGAGTGGCTCCAGGATCTATCTCCAGAAATTTAACCTTTATTTCCAACTCCTTTCTAGACAATTTCCCTTGTATTTTGCTGTAAGCACCTGAAAATCAGTGTGTCTGAAGGTGAACCCTTATTTCCCTCACCCCTAACCCCAACCAGACCTGTGTCTCTTCTTTGTTCCCTACCTCAAAGACTGTCAACGCTGTCTGTCCCAGTTTATCACACTAGAAACCTGGGGCATAGGTTGATTTCTGACTCTCCGTCATACTTGACTAAAATCAATCTCCACAAATTCTTGTTATCTGTACTCCTAATATCCTTGAAATCAACCCATTTCTTTTCATCCATATTTCTCTTACCCCATTTCTCCTCTCATCTTTGTCTCTTGATGCATCACAGTGATAACCTCTTCTAACTTGATACTTACACATTTTTTGTGTGTGTGGTGAAAACAGATAACCTAAGATTTACCTTCTCAACCATTTTTAAGTGTACAACTCAGTGGCATTCAGTACATTCATACTGTTGTGCGACCATCACCACCATCTATCTCCAGAACTCTTTTCATCTTACAAAACTGCAACTCCTAACCATTAAACAATAACTCCCCATTTTCGCCATTGGAGACCCACCCCAAGCCCCTGACAACCATCATTCTACTTTCTGTCTTAATGATATTGACTACCCTAGATACCTCATGTAAGTGGAATCATACTTGTCTTTCTGTGGCTGACTTAATTCACTTAGCACAATGTCCTTGAGCTTCATCTATATTGTAGCAAATGTCATACTTTTATTCCCTTTTAAGGCAGAATAATGTCCCATTGTGTATACACCACATTTTGTTTATTTATTCATCTGTCAATGGACACTTGAGTTGTTTCCACATTTTAGCTCTTGTGAATAGTGCTGCTATGAACATGAGTACACAAATAACCTCCTGGAGATGTTGCCTTCAATTCTTTTGGATGTATACCCAGAAGTGGAATTGCTGGATCATACGGTACTTCTAATTTAATTTTGGGGGGAACCTCCATACTGTTTTCTACAGTGGCTGCACCATTTTAAATTCCCACCAACAGAACATAGGGGTTCCAGTTTTTCCACATTCTTGCCAACACTTGTTATTTTCTGTTTTTGTTTGTGTTTTTTTATAGTATCCATTCTAATGGGCATGAGGTGCCAGAATCAGTTTTTGTCATCTAAATGTTTTTCATACAATAGTGAGAATGAGCTTTAATAAATACGAGATGATCATGTCACTACTCTGTTTAAATCCTTTAGTGGCTCCTTATTGCCTTCAGGCTAGTCTGGCCTCCTTCATATGTCTCAGGAAACCCATCGTGTCTTCTTCCCTTGCTTACTTTCCCAGCCTCCCCTCTCAACTGCTCCCTTTTCCACCTCTTCATTTCTAACCTGCTCTCCACTTATTACACACATGTACACTCTGAATTGGCCACTCTGAAATACATTCAGGTCTGTGAAAATGCATTTCCCCTCATTTCTAATACCATTTCTTCTGTCAAACACCCTTTCCTCCTTGTCAGCTGGCTGGCTCTTGCTTGAGGTCTCAGGATAGACAGCATTTTCTCCAGGAAAATTTCTTCAATAAATTTCTTCTGCCCAAGCTATGTTGGCACCCCTAATACGTGCTCCTAGAGCTCTCTATCCTGGCCCAAACATAGCACTTTATCACATTCTATAATTTCCTGTTCATGTATCATATTTTTCTCTAGTCCTGTGCCATCCAATATGTGGCTCTTGAACACTAAAATGTAACTTAGTGTGACTGAGAAAATGAATCCCTAACTTTATTTAATTTTAGTAAGTTTCAATTTTAAAAATGATATTCAAATCAGTTATTGTAAAATTAAATATATTTGGAACTACTTGGATATGTGAATCTACTTTTTCAACTGTAAGTTTATTAAATCTAAATACAGGTCTGAATATAGATGAAAATTAAGCATCTTAACTGAGATGTGCTATTAGTATAACATATTCTCTGTATTTCGAAGACTTAGTGCAAAATAAAGAATGTAAAATACCTTAATGACTTCTTATATTGATTATATGTTAAAATGGTAATATTTGATATATTGGCTTAAATAAATTCTTAAAATTAATTTTACTTATAATCCAATTATTTTTAATATAGCTACTAGAAATTTTTAAATTATATATGTGGCTTAATTATATTTCTGTTGGATAGCATTGACCTCTACTGTGAGTTCTATGAGGACAGGAATCATGACTGTCATATTCACTTATTAAAAAAAAACTTTTGTTAACATTCACCATGTATCAGGTATAATTCTATGAATTACTTAAAATTGCAAGCATTAACTTTTAAAATCCTTATAGCAATCTTTAAAGTATTATCATTATCCATAATTTACATGTGAGGAAATTCATACAAAGAGATTAACTTAACTAACTGAAGGTCACAGAGCTGACCTTGTGAAGCTACTCTGTAGGGATCCAGCATCCACACTCTCAATAACTTTGCTATGCTGTTTCTTGTTCATTCTTTTATTACAGCTGTCTATAGAAATAATTACTACCCAACTTTTTCAATTAACAACAATATGTAAATATTCTTCTTTATTTAATCAATCTTTTTATTCAAGAAGCATTAATTGAGGGGCACCTGGGTGGTATAATCTGTTAAGTGGCCAACTCTTGGTTTCAGCTCAGGTCATGATCTCAGGATCGTGGGATCAAGCCCCGCATCAGGCTCTGCGCTCTGCTTGTCCCTCTCCCTCTGCTTCTCCTCCTGCTCACTCTCTCTCTCTATCTCTTTCCCAAATAAATAAAATCTTAGGGAAAAAAAGAAGAATTAATTGAACTCTATGTGCCAGATACTTCTGGTTGGTGGGGACCTGGGTGTCAATGAAACAAATGCCTTACTTTTAAAGAAAGTCTGTCTAATTGTGATGATAACAATACAATGAGACAATGATAACACAATATTGTATTATACAGAACAACTATACAATACCAATATACTATTTGAGAACCTACAAAAGTATACCTACCTCAGCTGGGGATGAGGGACGTGATGGGAAGAGTTAGCTAAATGCAGTAAGCTAAAGTGGTTAGTGAAGCAAATACCAAGCAGGGGGAACAAGATGAGCAGAGGAAAGAAATAGCCTGGGATTTGCCACTGCCGTGGTTTAATCCAAATGGATAACAAGTTTAGACTTATCTCCATGAAAGATCACTCTGGATAAAGTGGGAGAAGAGATCGGGAGGAAGGAACTATAACTTAAAGCACAGAAACAGCTAGCAAGAGTCTGTTGCTGTTGTCCTGACCAGGATGACGATTGTTTACACTAAAGTGGGGGCAGTGGGGAGGCAGACACATTTCAGAGATATTTAAGGGATAGAATAGACCCAACCTGATGCTTGATTGGAAGAAGGATGGAGTTTGCTGCAGATGCTGCAAATTATTTAATTAACACCTATTTTCTCTTTCTTCCTGGATCTCTGAAGTGTCAATGAGCCCATCTTGAGGCAATGGATCTTGATTGGAGTAATCCAATCGTAGCAATCCTGTTGTTGACTTTCTCAGTCTCCTTTGGTGCTGGGGTAGTCATCTGGCCTGTTCTAACCAATAAACTGTAAAGAGAAATCTGCTGGGAAGCTCTTCAGGGAGAACTTTGTTTCCTGGTGGAAGGGACTCATGCCTGCAGCTGTGTCTTTCTGTTTTCCTAGAAAAAGAAGTAATGCAGCTCTGTCTCAATCCCATTGGGGAACACCAAGTGAACTGCAGAAGTAATGCTGGGTGCTTTTAAGCTCCTAAATCAATACCAAAGCCACTTACCTTGAACCTACTTGTTATGTGAGAAAAATAAAGCAGTATCTTTTAAGCTCCTATTAATAAAGGATGTATAAATTGTCTACTGCATGTAGGTGAACATGTGCCTCTTTGATATTGGGTTAAATGAGAGTTGTCAAGGCTTTTTTCTGGTTTCTGACTTAAGCAACTGGGTGAGTGGTTTGGAGAAGCCTGGGGACAAAATGGAAGTCTACTGGGCTAAAGATGGTCTATGCTAAGTGTAATGGTGTGGGTATATCCAAGGACACCTAGGCCATCTGATATACATGTTCAAAAAATGAGAGAGAGCTCTAGCTGGCCTGGAGACTCAGATTTCCAAATCATTAGCACATTAACATAATCAATTCATTTAGGCAGATAAAGATATGACAAAAGAAAATCACATTACATATGAAATCATACCTCACAAATGCAAATATGGCATCTAATCATCAGCCTTACCCCAAGATATGTAGGGTTCTGGAATGTTATTCGGCTGCCTAGTTTGGGACATGAAGTATGACATGACTTGACTATAGACTGAAAACACGTAGGAAAGAAAGAAATCCATTGGTATCTTGATGAAGGTTCCTTAAAAGCAGGCCCTCAGACAAAATCCAGGTAGTTATTTGGGAGGTTATCCTAGGAAACACAGGTAGGGGAATGGAGCCGTGATACAAAAAATAAAGTTAATAAAGAATGCATTATCAGGCAATAACCATAGTGGGAAACTGAAGCTTCATACTGCTGGAGAATCATGGAGCCATCGTAGAACACACGCCTCAGAGTTATGCTGCCTGAGTTTGAGAGAGCTGGAGTATGTATACACCAATTTCACACTCACCCAGCCCCCAGCTTTACTGAGGTGTAAATGACAAAATTGTAAGATATTTAAAGTTGTATATACCACCTTCTATCATCATTGGTGAGGGCGGCTCTCGTGCATGTGGGCAGAGCAGGCTGTGCAATGAGATGTGGATGCTGGCAGCTAAAAGTTTGACCAACATGCACTTCAATGGCAAGGTCTTGGGGGGCTATGGGCAGGGCAACAACAGCATCTAAGATGGAGCATAATCCAAGCCAGGAAGGCCATGGTATACAAATGGGGGCGGCCAGAAAGAAGAAAGAAGTGTCAAAACAAGAGAGGAGACAGCACCTAAGGGAATTTTCTGAACAAGGTGTCTATAGTGACTTAGAACATTCCAGCAGCCTTGGGCACCAGCAAGAAGGAGTTATTAAAAGAAGTAGCCTGCCCTAAACATAAGGGACACTGTGCCATTGAAATGAAACTTCAGTGGCATTTGAAGAGCCACTCCTGTTTTTCCTACTAACTCTTCATTCTGAGTAGACTAAAATTGCATTTTTTCCTCTTAAAGGAATAATAGTCCTTGAGAAAATGAAACAAAATGACAAAAAAACTGTCCACTGCCAAAATATTTTGCTCCATCCATTTCAGTGGAAGGAAGATTTTCAGTATTCTCTTGAGACTTTGGAAAGTAAAATGAAAATTCATCATTTTGGTGTTAATTTGTTAGTGGGTGACTTATCTTAGGTTCAATGCCAATACACTGATGATCCTGAATGTTTAAATGATCTTCCCATGTCAGAAAAATGCTCTTAAATTCCTGAAAGGACTAGTACATTGGGATGTGAATTATAAGGAGCCCAAGGAGTGCCCCATCTGTAATTGGAAATGAAAATACCTTGCAGGCAGTCTTGTCTTTCAGGGTTTGGTTGTGAATTTTGTTTTTGAGAACCAGGGAGTCTATATGCAGTGATACTTATTTCTCATTGTGTCTGAACTTTCAGCAGGTAGGAATCCACAAGGAGATAATGTGAAAGTGGGGGCTTGTGTGCCTTGCCGACTTAGAATTCATCAGGTCCACATTACCCAGCACTTTGTACAACATCTAACACTAGGGTCAGGCTTCTCTGCTGACTTTTCAGAGGCTTTCTACTAATGAAAATGACCCTGAATATGACACTAGATCTGAGAGTTGGTTGATCCAGGGATACTTTCTTACAGAGAGAATACATTATGTTAGATCCGGTTAGAAAACACAAAGAAATTGAATTGGCTGTTTTGGAACATGTTACGTCATTCTTGTAATAGCCCATCTGGCATGGCGATGTTTGAAATGCCGTTGCAGGATGACATGGTGCTGGTCCTTCTTCTGGCATAAAACCCGATATGCATGGAACACATTGTAAGCACCACAAGGAAAGACTTCTTTTTTAAGGAAAATC
Source organism: Ailuropoda melanoleuca (assembly GCF_002007445.2). Classification (NCBI taxonomy): domain Eukaryota; kingdom Metazoa; phylum Chordata; class Mammalia; order Carnivora; family Ursidae; genus Ailuropoda; species Ailuropoda melanoleuca. The sequence goes on from NC_048219.1 coordinate 149,032,374, forward strand.
TCAGTTCGTTGCTGCACAATGCCCTGAGTGCTGAGTACACAGAACTTTTTTTTAAAGAGCAAATACAAAAACTCTTAATTTATTCTCTCTGAATAACTTTCCCCCAAATGGTGGTGAGAATGTAGCAAAATCATGTACAAGTTAAGTAACTGTGATAAACAGCTTCTAGAAAGCTGTGAGTCAAGTAAGAGCACTAGAATATGCATTGTTTTCAAGCAGAAATTGTCATAATTGAAAGAATTATTGAGCCATATCTACTATAAACCTCCCAGTATGCTCAAAAAAATACCGCATAAAACAAACAAAGCCAAAACATAAATAAAAACGCCAGACCGACAAGGCTGGCGTTTGGCAGAGTGGGGGAAAGAGAAGCCTGAGGCCCAGGCCCTCGCTTGTCCTCTTTGGACCCCTCTGAAGCTGTCCTCAAGAAAATGAAGAGTTTGTTTTGAAAATATTTGCCAGATAGCCTGTCAGTCCCACCCCTGCTCCCTAAAATGATGCTGACTGGAGCCTCCTTTTAAAAACCAAATATTCAAATTTTTACCTACCTGGTGAGGCTGACAAATTTACTTTGCAGTCCAAAGGAAAAAGGGAAAACTTAAAAAGGGAGAAGAAAAGGGCAAGATACACATTTTTACAACTCATCTTAAACATAAATCCTGGCCCAAAGTTCTGTGTTTGGAGAGAAGATAGAAAGAAAAGGGAGGGCCCATTACTGCAGGGCTTCTATTTTGCCTCTTCTACCCACACAGAAATTCAAGCCCAGGACCTTTCCTAACTCACAGCCTGCCCTCCATGTTCCTTCAGGGCCCAGCTCTCTCCCCCAAATCTCCTCTATGTGAAGGTATTAATCTACGTTAAAGCATAAATAAATATACATTAAAGCATAAATAGATTCATATATAGTCACACCTCCAAGTAACATGTTTGCATTTTAATAGGAGCCTTCTGGAAAGAATGCATTTTACCCAAGGAATAATTCAAATGGTGGGAATTGTGAGTAACACAGCAGGCCATTGAAAGAGAAGGCAGGTCTTTCTGCAGCTAAGGAATTTCCCTCTGAGCTTGGGAAGTCCATCCCTTCTTGAGCAAGGCTGTTGCTGTCCCAGAGGGAAACTTCACCTCCTCCTTGGAGGTGGCCTGTCGCAAGTTGCTCACTGCAGCACACCCATGAGAAACAGCCCGGGCAAGGAATGATCAGGGCCTTGCAACGTTGGCATAACCAGCAAGAACGTTCGGGGATGCTCAGGGACTACCGAGGATTGTTTCTCCTAAGTCTAACAAAGCCTGCTTCATTTTGACCAACCCAGAAATTCCCAACATGCTTCACCAAACAATAGCATTCAGTGGAACATATTTTGAGAAAGTTGATTTCTATTTGTTCATGCTTTTGGACTCCCCATGTTGGAAGTGGGTCAGTGTTTCATTTTAGGTTCCTCCATGGGTTTTCATTTATTTATTTTTAATAGTATCCATATAAGGGAGAGTTTTCCCAACATGGGACCAAGCAGGCAGTTTCTTTTCTAGGATTTGCCACTTCCTTCCAATCAGCTTGTCTTTGAACCAAGTCTAGGACACCTATATTCTAATTTTTTCTGGTCAGGATGTAATCACTTCCACAACCAAATAGGAATGGCTGTAGATTTCCCTAGCATTTACTGTAGCCTTCATTTGATCAGTTAGGGTTCTGTTGTGCGAAATCTCCTCTGGAATTTTAAGGAATGCTTTTCTTTTCCAGAAGATATATTCTCTTCTGCCTGGTTTTCATCTCTTTGTTAATTTGAAGAATCTTTGAAAATATAATCCCGTTGCAAGCTCCAAAGATGAGTCCTTTGGAATGAAAGAGGTCATTATATAGCTTACTTTACGTACTTTCATTCATGTCTCGGCCACTTTTTTGTTCTTTCTTCTGAACCTCAACAGTACCTCTGCTGTTTCACCTGATCTCTCCCAAGTACGGAGAATTCTTCCAGGAGTCATCCTTTCTAGTTCCACACCTCTCTCTTTTCCTTCCATCTCTGCTGGTCTGGATGCCTATCGTGATTAAATTACCATGTAGACTTTCATTTTCTTTCCTGTTGAACTTCTCTCCAAGAACACACAATTGATGACTGTTGTTTTCTTCTCCTCAAACCGTGTCTTGAACATTTACAGCCTAATTTTTACCCACATCCTCAGCATTGTTAGAATGCTTAACTAAATCGCTGCCTCTTCATCTCCCTTTTCTCGTTGTACCCACATGACTTCCTCTGTGTTGGCAAGTCTTACGTTATTTTGTAATGATGACATGGCATGAGCTGTGTTTTCAAATCTTGTGTTTAGACTCCCAATCAAATATGGCATTCAATTTTCTCCTTTCCTTTGGCTTTAATTAACTACGATTTTTACTGTCAGTCAAAAATTCAGATTTTGGTGTATTTACTTTCACTTCTATTTTGTGTTATAAATGATCATTTGCACTTTTCTCTGTAACAATTTTTCACATGTTCATATAGAAACTGTGCTTAATTGTAGTTGCAGTATGATATTCCCTTGAAATTACAGGGTGGTGAGCATCTGTTTGCTCACCTTATAATTCTGAAAATGGAAGATGAATCAAACATCTGTGATAAATCATTAGCCATGAATCAGCCTTACGTATTGTGAGACTAAATGTTGTTTTCCTCTAGAGTTGTTGATCATTACAAGGTGTTGGAATTTTACAAAATGACTCTATACCCATATTGCAGTCATTTAATCAGAGTCTTCTTTGCCATTTCCTGCTCAGGAAATTGGGCTCCATCTCACTGCACAGCTGGTTTGGCTTTAGAAACCTCACAGTTCTACCCAAATGGTCAGGCTGATTGTACGGCCAGGCAAATCCATGGGTTTCCCCATAAAAAGGGCATCAGTGACTTGAGAGAACCAGTTTTTCTCTGAATGTCTCCTCAATTAACAGAAAGATAAGGAATCACTACCCTAGGAGCTGTCCAGGAGGAGACATTTTTTTTTTTAAAGATTTTATTTATTCATTTGAGAGAGAGAGAGAGAGAGAGCACAAGCAGGGGGAGAGGCAGAGAGAGAGGGAGAAGCAGACTCCCTGCTGAGCTGGAAGCCTGACTTGAGGCTCAATCCCAGGATCATGACCTGAGCCAAAGGCAGACGGTTAACCATCTGAGCCACCCAGGCGCCCCCAGGAGGAGACATTTTTAATGAGACCAGTAGCCCTGGCCTCACATTTCTTAGGATATTTACTATTCAGAAACGACTGAAATAGAAAAGACCTCAATAAATTTCTGCTTTCCTCTTTTCATGGGAATATTGATTTTTAATTTTGATTTCTCCATCCCCTCCAAAGATATACTTGTTCTGGAAATCAGAAACTAAAGTAATCAGGAAGAGAAAAGACTTTCCGGGTGCAGATAAAATTCTCTCCACCCATAAATTAGAATAATTTAATACCTAAAAAGAGGAACAATTTAGATTATAAAGTCACTAGGGTGGGACTAGCATGAAAAGTTCAACTGATAACTTTGCACTAGGCATAACTCCGGGTCCTGGGGAGACAGCAATGGTTGAACCAAAGAGACAAAGGTCCTTGCCCTCATGGAGCTTACATTCTAGTGTAGGGAGATTGATAATAAACCCTGAAAGCATATTAGACAGTGTTAAGGATTGAAGAAAAAAGTAAAACAGGGAGAAGGATAGGAATGTTGGTGGGAGGTGGTGGATGGGATGGTCAGAGAAGACTCCACTAAGGATGTGGCCTTTATATAAAACTCTGAAGCAGCTAAGGGAGAGAGTCACACTGAAAACTGGAGGACATACATTCTAGGTAGAGGGGGGAGCAAGTGCGAAGGCCTTGAGGCAGGATCATGCCTGGAAAGTTAGAGAAGCAACAAAGAAGCCAAGCTGCAGAAAGCAAGTCAGAGGAACAAGCAAGGAGGTGGAAACAAAAGAATGAGGGAGAACATAGGTGATGAGAGCAGAAAAGTTAGGTGTGGGAGGCAGAAGATGGAAGGCCTTCTCAATCACTGTAAGCATGTTATGCAAGGAAGACATTACCTTTGCTTTCAAGGGCTTGTAATCTAGCAAGGAAAAAAATATATGATTAATTATGACAAAATGAGACAACTATTAAAAGCAGAAAAGTAAAGGGTATTAGGGAGTGCTGGGCCCTAATGTACTAGAGGGGTCTCTTCCATGAAGAAATGGTGGATATGGCGAGGCCTTCTGGAGAAGCATGAGTTGGCTGGAGGTGGGGATGTCTCAGGGTATGGGGAGGCATGAGATGCAGTTGTTCCTGGGCCACAAGGAGAAGCAGTAAAAACAAACAGCTCTGAGGTGAGTATCCCAGGAATTGAAAAGGAGTCTATTATGACTAATGCAAAAGAACAAGTGGACAGTGTTGCAAGATGAAGCTAGAGAAATGGGGATGAGGGGCAGCTACATAATAAAAAACACTGCAGGCTATCTAAGAGTTCCAACTGTCTGTGAGAGCACTAGGGAGCCATGGAAGATCGTAAACCAAGGGATTACATGATTGGGTCTGTCTTTTGAAAGATCACTCTAGAGGAGAGTAAAGGGGAAATGGTTAACATGCTCTTCAGTGGTGCAGAGAGTAGGTGACCATACTTTGGGACGTTGTTGCTACAGAGGGAATAGAAGGTTGTGGACATTTACAGACCAGAAGAGATGGAACTGAGTAATTGGATGTAGCATTGCTGGTAGGGGAAATTTAAAGTAGAGAAAAAGATCAAAGATGTCATTCAAGTTTCTGGCTCTGGCAACCAGATAGATGGCAGTGCCCCTGACTGCAAATAGGAGACAAAGGAGAAGGAACAAGGTTGAAGATGGACTTTGGCTTTCAGAACATGCCATTAATCTAACTCAAATAGCATTAGCATGCTGTATTTTTTCCTGTAATTCCTTTTCCTCACTGAAAATTTAGAGACGATTTAATCAGATGATTCCTTGGGTGACTTAGATTAATTTTTATACTTTAATACAGGAATGTCATTTCAAGGTAGCATTTCTTACAGATTTTTCTGTAAATCTGTGTGGTTGTTAGGGACTTGGTTTCAGAAGGAAATCACGGTACTGTGCAGGTTGTAACATAGCTAAGCACGTGGCGCCATCTTCAGGACAGCTCATTAAAAGGTTATAAACCAACCAGACTCCAAGGCAAGCTTTGATAGTAGAACACTTTTCTGTGGAGTGAGTATATGACTCCATCTTGTTTCAAAATAAGAAGCTGCAAGCATGCTTCTGCCAACTCCAATTGTGTGACCAAATCCTTGCCTTCCTGAAAACTATAGTTTCTCACTGGATATAGTAAAGATGGTGGCCTAGCTAATCAACCCAGCTTGAAAGTCTGTGAGCTGGACAATGAGCTTCGCTGTGAAAAAGCCTGGACAAGGAAATTAAGGCAGGGTGACTTGATTTCCTACCGTGGCGCCCAGATTCTGAGGGGCTTTTCTAATTTCATAGTTCGTGTTCTTCACTAGATGCTTCTTTAAATGGATAGCCATGTGGAATTTAATTTCTATGTGTTTGTAACGGTGACAGTTTGCATGAATATAAAAAATTCTTTAAATCATTTGTCAGACTTTGTACGCAAATTTTTGGTTTAGGAAACATAGTATCATAGATTTATATGATCTCCACCTTAAAAATAAAAGGTCAAAAATAAGAAATCAATATTATACCCATAGCCAAGCACGTAAAGAGGAATAATACAGCTCGTAAGATGATTTTTATCTTTAAAAGCCTCTCAACCTTTAATTACTCTATTTGAGGAAGTTATGCCTCTTCTTTTTGCAGGGTTTGGATGTAAAAACAGGCACATATATGTGTTTACCAGAATGTATCTGCCACCTTCGTGTACAGGGCTCACTGTTTAACCTACACTGATCATTTAGCACAGGCTTGTGAATAACTGGGAGATAAACAGCTTGGCTTTTATGTGGAGGCAAATGGTTTCTACCATCTTGTGGCACCCTGCTCGCAAATGGGCTTTCTTCCTAGACTGCTCTCATTAAAAATGCATGTCTTTCAGTTGAAGAATTGTAAGTCCCAGAGTTCCTGTTAATTTTGAAAGAGGTAACACATTAATCTAAATTCCATTTCTAGATAAATGGGGGCCCAGGCCACCCCATCGGTGATAGGTTTGGGTTTCTTGGGGTCCAAATTAGACTTATGGGGAGTGAGGGGAAGGGTGGGACACACACACATATGGCCAATTACAGTATCTGATAGTAACTATGTGTTTACTCTATGCTGAGTGCTTTACGTGGATTATCTCATTTAATCCTCAGAACCTTTGGGAGCATTTTTTAAATAGGTGGACACTTTCACTATCGCCTGTGTTCTACAGATCAGGAAGCCAAAGCTTAGAGAATTTAAAATAAGTTGCCCAAAGCTCACACTCACTGTCTTGTAAAGCTATGGAAATAAATTCTAACCCGGGCATTCTCACTCCAGAGCCAGCCAGCTTGACCAAAACCCCTTATGACCACTTAAAGGGAAAATATATCCCCGAAAGGAAAATAGCACTAATCAAGAACCAAGCTAACAGTCTGAGCAAAAGATTCAGAGAACAGAAGGTTCAGAATTGAGGGAAGGGCAGAACCTGGAGTGATCCCTTGAGGTACAAAATTTCTTCTCACTTCTCGATAGTTCCAGCGCTTTGGAACGGCCCACGTAGGGAAGTCCTGGGCAGAATGTAGCTCCTTGAGACTTCCCAGGGTGAGTCTGGGAGAGACTGTGACTTGCAGAGATGAGAGAGTAGGGCACCGAGGAATTCACTGTTATCTTCTTTCACATTTTGTTCTAGGATCAAGTCTGGAGATAAAGAGCCATGGTCCATGAAAATAGAAACCACTGCATGAAGTTAACAGCACAGCACACTGAAACAGGAGCAGAAACAAATAACATACTTCCCTGTATTCAGTCGGACAGAGGTTGGTGCAGAGTGTGGTGTGGGCATAGCTGAGGGCCTCAAAGAGCGCAGCAAACAAGTCAATGGAATGACCAGCCCACAAGCAGCACAAGGTACAGAGACAAGCACGGGGCTTGGAGTCTGAAGCCCTGGTTTGAGGCTGAGTGCTGTGACTTACTGTGTGACTTTGGGTAATTCATTTAAATTACTCGATCTTTAATTTACTCAGCTAAAAATATGAAGGTAATGACTACTAAACAGAATTGTTGGAATATCAAAGAAACAATTCCGTGTGAAACACTGTAAGTTCCTTGAGCTCTTTCTATGTGTTAGATATTGGGAACAGAAAATTAAGATACAATCCTTGCTCTCAAGGAGCTCACAATCTAAAGATACATAAATGTTGGTCATCTTTAATATTGTGAATCCCCCTTTCTTTCTAATTACTCCTCTCACCCCTCAATTTGGATATTCCCTTAGTTTGGGTTTCCTCAGAGGCAGACTCTGAGACAATGATTTGAATGCAAGGATTTATTTGGAGGTGCAAGGAAACACAGGGTGAGATGTGCAAAGTGATTGAGGAGAAGCAAGATCACCAATGTAGGGTGTCTACTGAACCAGCAGCTACCACCTCTGGCCACTCTGGAAATTGCTGCAAAACACACAGCTCAGCGGTTCCCCACTTAAGGAAGAGCTGGAGTATTTTCACACCAACTTTCATTGATTATTGGTTGGAGATTTCTGTTCCTGGGTGTTAATTTCCTGGCACTTCTCTCCTGCCAAGGGTCCAGGCAGAAAGTCTCGCAGCAGCTTCAGAAAAAGGCCTTGGGCAAAGAAATGAAGATACTGGCAGGTGGGAGATGGCTGGAGCACACTGAAGTTGGAAGAGCCAAAAATATGGGCAGGGCAGTGATGGCATCATCCTAATAATTGTCTTTATTGGGGACAGAGGTAAATCCAATATGTGAAATGGCTGAGTGTTAAAACCGATATTAAGTTGAAGCCAAGTCACAACTGAATATCACCATTCTACTAGAAACTTCTGGGACATGGCAATAAGCGTGAAGTTTTACCATTTGTTATGAAAATGTATTATAAAAAATTTAGTGGTCAAATTTCTAATAGTACTGAATAGGACAGAAAGAATCATAACTCAGCTGCTCCAGGGCATATTGATGATTCCACATGAATGATGACTGGACTGAAGTTGGTGGAGGAGCAAGATATTTTGGGGAACGTGATCTTCTTTTATAATTTTTTCCTGCATTTCTTCTTAATTTTATCTCATGTTAGTATTTAAATTTCTATAAACATTTACGGACTCAAATTCTATATAATATACTTTACAAAGTTAATTAGCTAATACACTGTCTCTTAAAAATCAGATTAATTATAATCTATGGTCCCCTCTATTTGAAAGTTTTTAATAATTGTTTTTGTGCATAATTAATAGCTTCCAGAATCATCGTTTTAATTGTTGCACTTTCCTCTGACAGTTTGCTCCGCTTTACTCTGCCTGTGTGTTTCTGCAGTGTGAATCAGCTTGTGTGTAACTGAGATCAGGGAACGGTTTTGTCTTGGAGGTCACATTGGTTCACGTGTGATTTTTCCCAGCGCATTAATATTTTGCACCACCGTGTAACCGCAGCTGAATGCAAAGCGCACGAAGACGGCTGAACATCTCAGGCTAGGTTGCACTGTGCCAGTTCGTCCACGCTCCCCCTCTTGGTTCCATCTGCCGCATGCTTTCTAGGAGGTGCCTGTGGAGAGGTTCTTCCTGCTCTTTCTGCTCTTTGCCCTCGTCTCCATAACTCAGCAGCCCAGTCCTTCCACAAGCTGCTTTAGCTGATTTTTTTTTAATGCAAGTTTTTTTCTAATGCAAGGTCCTATTTACATAGTAGCATTTCTTTATTTATTAGTCACACAATAGGTTTTTTTTTTAACTGTTCTGTGTTTTTATTAGAAATTGTTTTTGTCAGCACATCATTATAGTTTTCTGTTTTGAGTAGAAATTGAATATGATCTGGGTGGCTTGATCCTGATACTGTTATGCCCATAAACCCTGTCATTTTTAGTATGTGATTTTAATGTCTGAGTTGGCTTTTCTTTTTCTTTCAGAAATACGCATGTTGTGGAGCGCCTGCGTGGCGCAGTCGTTAAGCATCTGCCTTTGGCTCAGGGCGTGATCCCAGCATTCTGGGATCGAGTGCCACATCAGGCTCCTCCGCTATGAGCCTGCTTCTTCCTCTCCCACCACTCCTGCTTGTGTTCCCTCTCTCGCTGGCTGTCTCTGTCAAATTAATAAATAAAATATTTATAAAAAAAGAAACAAAAAGAAATACGTATGTTGCACGAAGGCAAAAACACCTGTATAACATTGACTCTTTAACTGAATGAGAGGACAGCAACAGCAACAAGAACAAAAACTCAGAAAGAGACTCCAGACTGCATCTAGAATAACTACCTATGTTGGAAAGTGAATATTCACATATGAACTAGCAATATGCTTGTTGCTTTGTAACATTACTGATTTTGCTAAGCCATGTTACATATGATGGTAACATCACGACAATCACTGATCTCATCCAGTCCTGCGGTCCCAGAAGTGACAGGGAAGGCGGTTATTTGATTTTCCAAAGACCGAGGCCAAAGACAAAGGAAAGTTTAGATTTTAGATGAATACCTAGACCAAAGATAAAGTTGTCTGTCTCCATTAGAGAGAAGAAATGTGTCCTGGCTTATATAAATCATATATATAATTTCTTTGAGATTTTGGTGTATGTGTTCTTTAGGTCCTAAAATGCCTAAAGAACATGATTTTTCTTCCTAGCCCCATCTAGCAAGCCTCTCTTTTGACCCAGTATAAGGCCCCTTCGGATACGTGTAGGAACAGGGTTTATGAATGACATGCCCATGTTCTGGAATTAGAGTACTTCTCTACCAGGTAGAAGAAGTCTGCTACCAAGTGATTTTTATGGAGAAGTTGTTCCCTATGTGTGTGTTTGCAGGAAGGGAGTATAAAGATCAATTCATATATACATGCCTCAGTTTGGTGCCCTTAAAGTGTTTTTCAAAGGAAGCTGTAATCAATTACATCTCTTAAAACACATGTGCATTAATTTGAGTGCCATACTTTTAACTGTGGGCTTTCTCACTGCCAGTATAACTCAAAAGGGCTACCCAGAGACAAACAGGAAAGGCCAAGACACACTCACAGTTTGATGCAAAATGTTTTCCAGGTTGGCATTCTCTGGCCCAGGTGCTAACTGCCCCGGGCGCCTCCTGCAGATCGGGTGTTTGGATATTGTGCTCAGTGTTATTGTATGGCTGCGAAGGCAGATCTAGTGCCAGACTCTCTGGGTTCAAAGCTAGGTTATATTACGTCCTTGCTGTGTGACCTTGGTAAGTTACTTAGTAACTTTGCCTCAATTTTCTTATAAAAGTAGAGATAAAATAATTTCAATCATATGGGGTTACTGGGAGGATTAAATGCAATATATGTAAAATAATTTAGCTTAGTGCTTGGTATATAATAAGTGATTGATGCATATGAGCCTTCATGATGTCTTCTGAGTGGTTGCTTTTTCCAAATTATAAGTGAAATCATGGCAGTAAAATAGTTAACATTGCAAAGAAGCTCCCAGCTGATGCTATCACCACTGGAGTCTGAACTGAGGTAATCAGATACACTGAAAAGGGCAAACTGATCGCCAGAATTGCTTGGCTACTTCTTCTCTTGAGCAGAGTGTCTAGCCTTACGGACAAGAGGATGTTATATAATACTGAGTGAGAATTTCTATCAAAGAGAACATAAGGAACAATGCAATTAATGCAGTAGACTAATGTCAAATATGCAACTGGAGATTGCCAGTGACTGTTGGTCTATCTCATGAACAAGCATTTTTTTTCTTCTTTTTTCATAAGCTATTTTCTGTGCACATTCATGCATACACCATAAAAGGACATGATGTCTATGACTACATGTTGAGAAGCCTCAGAGGGTATAGCCAGGAACACAGGCTCTGGCTTCCGATTTTCTGGCTCTTCCACGAACCAGCACGTTGCCAAAAGCTCTGATGTTTGGTTTTCTCATCTGTACCGTGGAGAGAGTGATACCTAGCACAGGTTTGCCATGAGACCTATAGAATGTAATCAACATAAGATACTTTATATAGTGTCTTGTGTATAACAAGTATTCAACAAATGATAGCTTTTCCTTTACTTTGACCATTTAAAAACAATCTACTATTTTGCAGAAAAGTAAACATTACTTATATGCAGAGACGCTCCTATGAGTGTTAGGTCATTTGTTTACAAATGAATGAAAAAGGCAATAAAGAAGGAGAAAAAAACCCAAGTTTTTTTTCCATTCAGTTGAAGGAAGCTCATTGGGAGGAATCTCTGTAGCTCTTAAGGAGAGAAGGTATATAACTTGGTGGACTTGGTGGAGAAAAAGTAGAGAGAGAAGAGTGCACAGATGAGAAGGGAGATGATGAATGAAACAAAAGGTGAGTAGGTTTACTTCTCTGGGAAACAAGGATGGATAGTGTGGGGAGAGAAATAATAAGATAGATGATTGTAGGTTAGCATCAGAACATGGTTAGTTATGGTAACACTACCTGCTATGATATAAAAATGTTGAACTATCAGCAGCTTAACACAAAAGAAGTATTTCTTGCTCATGTCACAGTCCAGTGAAGCAATTCCTGATTGGGTAGCTCTCTTCTAGCTCTTTACATGTTGGTAGGATGAACAACAAGGAATTTGTGGCCATCTTTAATCCATCACACAGTATTCTTTGCGGGAGTATCTGGGACTGTCATCCCAACTAAACCTAAAGGCAAGATATTGGTCTTCCTGGCTTTGCAATTCGTTTTCAACACCTAAGACTAATGGGTCTCAATATAGTCAGTTGAGCAACTGTAGAAAAACCATAACCTATACAATTTAGGTAGCAGAAAAAGCGAACTGAACACACAACAGAACACAGGCCCTCAGGACATCTTAGACTCCTCACTTGTGAAATCTGTTAAGAAGTCTTTCCAACTACTGTCTTGCCAGAGAAACCGTGGCAATGCGCTGACATCTCTTTATAAGTTCTCTGCTTCTGTGCTTACCTAATTTCAGATGCTCACCTACCTATATGAGCTGAAATATGGAGCCTTTCTGTTGATGCAAGTATGAAAGTCATGACAAATGGTACATTTGGAATTTAAGCCAAATGATGAGACACCGTCCAATGAATTAACAACTGTATAAAAAGACTCTGCTAAAATAAGATCTCTATCCATTTTCACTGGCTGTCTCTTAGAGGAAAATAAAATTTCCTTAAGCGTACATTAAAAAGTATCTTGGTTCCCACACTACCTATTTTCAAGCATAGGAGGCTATAGGTCTCACCCTTGGCACACAAGGGGGCAACACTCTGCACCTGTTCACTACTTAGACGTGTTTTCTGCTAGGTATGCACATGCATGCACAAACACATGCTCCTCTACAAGCCAACACGTAAGATGAACGATGAAGGAAGATAAAATTGTACAAGCATTAAAAAATGAGACCGAATATAAATCAGATGTTAGGTGATCTTATCAGCAAGACACGGGGATGGCTCTAGGGAAAGTGAAAGAGTTCAGTTAGATTTACCCTGACTTTCTTTGTATTAGATATCCTGAAACAAGCACTCATATATGGCTTGTTGTACTAAAAGCATCACCTTTTTCTTTCATTCAGGCCTCTTTCTCTGCTAAGAGCCCTGTAAGTAGAAAATGACAAAAATTTATGAGGGTTACATCCAAAAGCAAAGGCCTGGGGCATATTGTTGGAAAGATAAAGGCTGTTCATTTGGGAGTTCTCTGTCCCTTTATTACCTGAGAAAAGATGGAGTAGTAATTGACATGTGGTTCTTGACAGATGTTGACAAGGGAAAAACATGTAACTAAGCCCCTTGGAGTTTTTGCAAAGGATGATTATGATGCTTGTCTCCATGTTCCACAACCTCAAGAGTGCAATCAAATTTCCCCCCTTACCCTAAGGGCCAAGCAGACATCCATGCAGATGTTATAGGACTATATCAGCATCTGGCCAAAGAATAGAATTCTCTGATCTCACATAANTTTTTCCAAATTATAAGTGAAATCATGGCAGTAAAATAGTTAACATTGCAAAGAAGCTCCCAGCTGATGCTATCACCACTGGAGTCTGAACTGAGGTAATCAGATACACTGAAAAGGGCAAACTGATCGCCAGAATTGCTTGGCTACTTCTTCTCTTGAGCAGAGTGTCTAGCCTTACGGACAAGAGGATGTTATATAATACTGAGTGAGAATTTCTATCAAAGAGAACATAAGGAACAATGCAATTAATGCAGTAGACTAATGTCAAATATGCAACTGGAGATTGCCAGTGACTGTTGGTCTATCTCATGAACAAGCATTTTTTTCTTCTTTTTTCATAAGCTATTTTCTGTGCACATTCATGCATACACCATAAAAGGACATGATGTCTATGACTACATGTTGAGAAGCCTCAGAGGGTATAGCCAGGAACACAGGCTCTGGCTTCCGATTTTCTGGCTCTTCCACGAACCAGCACGTTGCCAAAAGCTCTGATGTTTGGTTTTCTCATCTGTACCGTGGAGAGAGTGATACCTAGCACAGGTTTGCCATGAGACCTATAGAATGTAATCAACATAAGATACTTTATATAGTGTCTTGTGTATAACAAGTATTCAACAAATGATAGCTTTTCCTTTACTTTGACCATTTAAAAACAATCTACTATTTTGCAGAAAAGTAAACATTACTTATATGCAGAGACGCTCCTATGAGTGTTAGGTCATTTGTTTACAAATGAATGAAAAAGGCAATAAAGAAGGAGAAAAAAACCCAAGTTTTTTTTCCATTCAGTTGAAGGAAGCTCATTGGGAGGAATCTCTGTAGCTCTTAAGGAGAGAAGGTATATAACTTGGTGGACTTGGTGGAGAAAAAGTAGAGAGAGAAGAGTGCACAGATGAGAAGGGAGATGATGAATGAAACAAAAGGTGAGTAGGTTTACTTCTCTGGGAAACAAGGATGGATAGTGTGGGGAGAGAAATAATAAGATAGATGATTGTAGGTTAGCATCAGAACATGGTTAGTTATGGTAACACTACCTGCTATGATATAAAAATGTTGAACTATCAGCAGCTTAACACAAAAGAAGTATTTCTTGCTCATGTCACAGTCCAGTGAAGCAATTCCTGATTGGGTAGCTCTCTTCTAGCTCTTTACATGTTGGTAGGATGAACAACAAGGAATTTGTGGCCATCTTTAATCCATCACACAGTATTCTTTGCGGGAGTATCTGGGACTGTCATCCCAACTAAACCTAAAGGCAAGATATTGGTCTTCCTGGCTTTGCAATTCGTTTTCAACACCTAAGACTAATGGGTCTCAATATAGTCAGTTGAGCAACTGTAGAAAAACCATAACCTATACAATTTAGGTAGCAGAAAAAGCGAACTGAACACACAACAGAACACAGGCCCTCAGGACATCTTAGACTCCTCACTTGTGAAATCTGTTAAGAAGTCTTTCCAACTACTGTCTTGCCAGAGAAACCGTGGCAATGCGCTGACATCTCTTTATAAGTTCTCTGCTTCTGTGCTTACCTAATTTCAGATGCTCACCTACCTATATGAGCTGAAATATGGAGCCTTTCTGTTGATGCAAGTATGAAAGTCATGACAAATGGTACATTTGGAATTTAAGCCAAATGATGAGACACCGTCCAATGAATTAACAACTGTATAAAAAGACTCTGCTAAAATAAGATCTCTATCCATTTTCACTGGCTGTCTCTTAGAGGAAAATAAAATTTCCTTAAGCGTACATTAAAAAGTATCTTGGTTCCCACACTACCTATTTTCAAGCATAGGAGGCTATAGGTCTCACCCTTGGCACACAAGGGGGCAACACTCTGCACCTGTTCACTACTTAGACGTGTTTTCTGCTAGGTATGCACATGCATGCACAAACACATGCTCCTCTACAAGCCAACACGTAAGATGAACGATGAAGGAAGATAAAATTGTACAAGCATTAAAAAATGAGACCGAATATAAATCAGATGTTAGGTGATCTTATCAGCAAGACACGGGGATGGCTCTAGGGAAAGTGAAAGAGTTCAGTTAGATTTACCCTGACTTTCTTTGTATTAGATATCCTGAAACAAGCACTCATATATGGCTTGTTGTACTAAAAGCATCACCTTTTTCTTTCATTCAGGCCTCTTTCTCTGCTAAGAGCCCTGTAAGTAGAAAATGACAAAAATTTATGAGGGTTACATCCAAAAGCAAAGGCCTGGGGCATATTGTTGGAAAGATAAAGGCTGTTCATTTGGGAGTTCTCTGTCCCTTTATTACCTGAGAAAAGATGGAGTAGTAATTGACATGTGGTTCTTGACAGATGTTGACAAGGGAAAAACATGTAACTAAGCCCCTTGGAGTTTTTGCAAAGGATGATTATGATGCTTGTCTCCATGTTCCACAACCTCAAGAGTGCAATCAAATTTCCCCCCTTACCCTAAGGGCCAAGCAGACATCCATGCAGATGTTATAGGACTATATCAGCATCTGGCCAAAGAATAGAATTCTCTGATCTCACATAAAGGGCATACACAATAGAGACAACTGATCGTGGAGTGAGTGCTTTGATACATTCTATTGTTAATCTCTCTTGAAATAGATTGATTGCTGTGGAGGAAGAATTCACCAAAAATTTTCCCTTTTAACTGTCAGGGTTTGTACGTCGGCATGCACCATAACATTAAACAATTAATCGTTTTGCTCCAAAATTATATCCATATTTTATTTGATAAAAGAGTAGGATAATAGCAATATTAACAGATATGTCATTAGAATAGCACTGCANGATAGCAATATTAACAAATATGTCATTAGAATAGCACTGCATAAGAATAACAATTAGATTTATAAAGGAAATGTTTTTTCCATATTTGCCAAACATCCAGATGAAAAGTTGAAAGATTGTCAGTTCTGCAGATGTTCTAAATATCCAGATGTTATGCAGAGAAGATATTTGGCAACAAATGAAACTTTCTTTTCATCCATATGTTTCATTCTAGTTTCATTTTATAGAAAATTGTAGAATAATGGAAATTACAAGCAGAGTTTTTAAAAATAAAAGTAGAGCAAAATGTAAGAATGTTCTTTTTATGTTTCTTTTCAGTACGTCTGCAGTAATAAACTAATTCCTAGAGTTTTAAGGAAAGGGAATTGTTCATGATAAACAAAATATCACACTGATCTGATTTCAGTAACCCTGAATTCTTTCCTTATTTTATATTACTCTGTACTTTGGTAGAATGTCTAAATAATAATTAGAGATTGTTTGTTTTCTCCTTATATTTTCTAGTCCCCCTTTCCCATATTTACTCCAGCAGTGGGCTCTGTGGGTCATTAGCAGAGAGGGGATACATATGAGAGTGAAAAACACAAACAGCCCCAGGCTTCCTAAATTTGGTTTCCAAAAGTTTGAGCTTCAAAGAAAGCAGTCAGTCAATATAGAGAAAATGAAGATACACACTCCTCCTTGCACACTTAAGTTTGTGGAATAATGCTGACACTGAAATTGAAGAGTGAACTTAGATATTATGCTATCCTGATTGTGTCTGTCTGCTTGGGTGGGCTGCAGAGTGCTTTGGGAACAGTCAAGTACAAAATCTCCTGGCAACAACCAAGGGTTATTTCTATCTCACATTGTATGTCTGCCATGAGTTCTCCTTACTGGATACCCAAGTTGAAGGAGAGGCACCTATCAGAAATACTGACCTTCCTATAGCAAAGGGGGAAAAAGCAATGGCGGATGATGTATTGGTCCTTATAGCTTCTGCTTGGAAGTGGTCTGTGTCACTTCTAATACGTCCTTAGACAAAGTGAGTAATACAGTCAAGCCTGGTATCTTTGGGTAGGAAATACAATCCTGTCACTAGAAAAGACTCCACTGGGAGGGACCCAGCAGGCAAGGGCAGTGAATATTTTTACCTCAGTTTGACTTCTCACAATTATCATTTTAAGCATGTATTATGTGCTTAATTATGCAGATTACTGGGTTAGATGTGTTAAAATAGTTATTCCTTTAGGGTATTTTCCCTTTGGGAAATTATAAAATATGAGAGAAAACACTATTTCAGACAAATAGAAAACAGGATGAGGGGGCGCCTGGGTGGCACAGCGGTTAAGCGTCTGCCTTCGGCTCAGGGCGTGATCCCGGCATTGTGGGATCGAGCCCCACATCAGGCTCTTCCACTATGAGCCTGCTTCTTCCTCTCCCACTCCCCCTGCTTTGTGTTCCCTCTCTCGCTGGCTGTCTCTATCTCTGTTGAATAAATAAATAAAATCTTTAAAAAAAAAAAAAAGAAAACAGGATGAGAATAATGGCAGTACTGGATGTTTTCGGATAGGTATACAGTATTGTGCTTATAAGTCTTATAGACAATGAGAGTAAATTCATGTTCAGAGTGGAGAAAAAAGAATTGAGGAAATTGATCTCCATCTAGTCAAATTGAAAAAAGTTTGTGAAGGAAAGTTTATGGTATAAGATCTCTTTAAATGAGGAGTGAGAGGGGGAATGTATTTATAACTGTTATTTTATTTAATACTTTTAGCAACCACTTGAAGGAGATATCATCACTTCTACTTAGCGATAAGGACACTGAGGCTCAAGTGAAATCATTGGCCCAAGTTTTCAGAATAAGTGTCAGAACCAGGATTTAAGCAATATGCTCTAATTTTATACATTCTATGCTTTACATGCTGAAAAGGACAAGTAAGAAAAGTCACCAGGTGTACCTTGGGAGAGGCTCCAAAATGCAGGCATAGACTGGAAGCAAGTAGCCTGAGCACAATAGAAGTCTGTTGATGGGTTTCTCCTATGACAGAAAATGAAGTAAGTGAAGTCTGGCATGTACCACTTTGAACATTTTGAAGCCCTTAACTGATGATATGGAAAGAAATACAAGGATTTACTCAAGAAATATTTGCTGATGGCCTACAAGCTGGAAGACAGAAGAGGTAGGGCATTGCTGATACAAATTATGGATATAAAAGAACTTACTTGGGCCTAAACATTAGATGTAAAACCATCTTAACTACTTAATCTTATTTTCCATCTCCTATATGCTCAACTCCCTTGGGGTAGGAGACTATTAGGTGGAAATGGGTCCTTGTTCTCTTCCAGAAAGGATCCTATGGTTCTTATCATTGGTGGAAAGAGGCAGAGTATGGCTGCATGGTTGAAGAATGCTGTGATGCTGCCTACTTCCGGTCAGAGATGACAGGGAGGGATGCTGGATTTGGTTTCTATGTTAGTTTAAGTCTTCTGAGAAGCAGTCACCAAGGCGACACTAGATATGGAAGAGATTTATTTGGTGAAAAACCTATGAAGAGTAAAGGGCAAACAGGGAGAGCATCAGACTATGATGCAGGTCTTACACCTCTGAAGGGAGTGAGGGGTGGAGGAAAGCAGGAGGATTGAGTAGAAAGAGCCTCAGATTACAGTGTATTTCCAGCAAAGTTTTAGCCACATTTGAGGACTTGGGGATTTTCAAACCAAAATGGCTAGTCATAGGAATTCTGTGTCCAGTAAGAATAGGTTAGGAATAGTCACCTCATTCCCTTCAGGCATTGGTCAAGGGCACCTTGTGGGAGGCGTGACTTCAGTGTTAACACAGTAACAGATCCAGAGGAGCAAGAAATGGGGCCAGCAATCCACTATGCTGCCAACAGCAAGAGATGGGTGCCAGGACAGCCCACCCCTCATACCGCACAGATCTACTTCTCCATTTAGGTTTGGGGAAAAGTTTCTCTATGGTTCCCATGGCCCTCTCTTCATTAGGAGAAACACAGGGAAGTTAATGGGATAAATCAGTGGTCTCATCAGTTGATCTCAAGGCTGTAACTGGTACTCATTTTTCCTACCCCTTCATCATGCATTCTAAATTCCCCTCACTCTCAGCTACCACCTTGTAATGTTTAAGTGTCTTACCTAGTGGTGTTACCTAAATCTTTATTCCTTAAATATTCTGGCCTTTGGCAATCATATGTTTTTCAGCCCACATGTCTGTTAACCATTACAGGGGCGCAAGAAGTATTAGTTACTGCCCAAATGGATCACCTGCATTCCACACATATTCCTCCCTGACTCTATAATTTAAAAGCACCCCTACCTCCTCCTGTAAATCACCCTATCAGTGACCTGCCATGGCACTTTTATTCCAGCTTGCTGGTCCATAGTGCCCTGGTAGCAGCTATAACTTTAGTTCAATGTATCCCTTTCTTTGTCCCCTGAAAAGAGCATTCTCTCTTTGGGGACCACTACCTCTAACCTTGCAGAGTTTATAGTTGTTTGACGGACAAAGTCCCCCAGTACAATACTTGGAGGGATGGTAAGCCAATCACACTTCTAGTCCTTGGTTCCAAGATCCATGTATTCTTTCTACTGGGAACAGAGAACCATGTAGAAGTTTGTGAATTAGTGCACACACTGCATCCTGAAGGATAGAGCCCTATCCTTGCAGAGAACTGCCTCTGAGCTGAAGCTTCAACTGTACCTTGAGTAGGTTGTTCCAGTTCTCTCTAAGGCTGGCTGCTTCTGGACAGTGTGGTATATGATAAGAGCAGTAGATCCCATGGTCATGTCCTGTACCTCTTTTGCTTTGAAGTCGTTTCCCTCATTTGATGCCATGTTGTCTAGGACCCATGCCTGTGAATCAAGGCATTCCATAAGTCTCCACAAAGCAGTGCAGCCAGAAAGGGCAAACCTATACTTGGAATAGGTATCTATCCCTGTGATAATGAACCACTGGCCATTCTAGGATAAAAGGAGCCCAATGTAGCCAAGCCATAGTCACACTGGCCTTCTATTTATTCATTTATTTACATATTTATTTAGTTTTTTCACATTGGCCTGTTAAGTGGGAGTCCATGCTAGTGGCTCATGTACAGTCTCCATCACTACCATGCTGACCCCTTGGCTCATGGGCCCACATGTTGGTTTATGGAGTGGCCAGTGACAAATGACGTTCCAGTATCAAGCAGATAAGTCATTTTATTCACTTGGTTACTCAATGCCTCCTCCATGGTAGATATTTTCTGGTGGCCATTAACATGTAATACAAAAATTTCACACTTTTATTCACTTTCATATGTCCCTTCACATGCCACTCCTCACATCTCCTTGCCTCTAATTTTGTAGTCCTTTTCCTTCTAAGCCACTGACAGTTGGCCACCACCCAGCAATCTAACAATCTGTACCTTGGGCCACTTCCTCTTGTACATTAAAAGGATAGGACTGTGCACTACTTTCAGTTCTGCCCATTGGGAAAATTCTTCCTCCCCACTGTCTTTTAAGGCCACCCTTGTCATTGTCCATTTTCAGCTTGCCCCCTCATATCAAACTACGCCATAATTTGGCCTCAAGCTAAATGGCTTCCTCCATCCCAGGCCTATGTACACCATAAGCCCTAAATATGAAACAAGTCCTAAAAAGCCTTTTCAAAATGATGCAGCTCGCGCTGTACCATACAAGTTATGTATTTTCTGTTCTGACCTCATCTTTTACATTTATTTGATGCCTCGACAACTAGAATCATGTATTCTAATCAATAAACAGGACAAACACATATCCTATTCCAAGATGCCGAACTTGGCAGCTTTGAGAAATATCTCACTTGCATGCACATTTACATTTTTGCTAATGTTTAAAAAAGTAAATGTATACAAGCCCAATCCCTGCTTGCTTGGATATCTTTCTCTCTGTTTTCCTACAAAATAACTTCCATTGAGAAAAGCAGGTAACTGAAATATTCTCCTAGGTAATAAGGGGACATCACTGTCATGTTTTTTATTAATAAAACAAACCATGATTGGAAAATCAACTCTTTCTGTAATACAGAAATGTTTTTAAGAATTAGGGATATTGAAGTATGGCAAAACACAGTTACCATCATACATCTCAAAGACTATATTTGCATGTGCAATTAGACTTGTTCTGAGCTGTTTCTGCAGAAACAGGAAGTATGAATTACAGGGAGGCAGATTTGGATTCAACAGAAATGAAACTTTTATAACAAAGTTATACAAAATTGGAATGGGTTATATCTAAAGGTAGTGTTCAATGGAGGGTTACATGTTGAGGTGTCTGACAAGAGGTTACTTGACTAAATTTTAGGAATATTTTAGAGAGAATTCGTGTGCTAGTTAGGGAGAAGTAGAGAGATCAACTCTGAAATAATCTAAGAAAAAAGCACTGCACAATGAGAGGGACATAGGTTTAAACCAAAACCTAATGGCAATGTCAGGTTTGCCAAATACTATCATTTTCTCCGCTATAAACAGGAATAATAAACTACCTACCTTGCAGGGGTTTGTGAAGCTCCAGTATAATAAAAATATGTGTCTAGTAAAATGTCTAGCACATAGCTGTGTTCAATGAAATTTTTTATTATGCTCTGATATTATGTAGTTACACCTCTGAAGCCATCAACATTTGACTCTTTTAATCTATAAAAATGGTAATTACATGTGATTTAACCTGACAGTAGTAACAAACCTAGATATAATTACCTCCTGACTCCTGAAATTGATAAGATTCAGATTTAGGATCTGATATTTACAAATTAAAACTTCGTTGTTGCTTTATATATATAAAAAAGCATAGCATGATGGTCTAGATGGAGAAATTGTCTTTCTAGAAGATTTAATATTGTAAGATACAAAATGTACTTTAATTAATCTATCCATTTAATGGAATTCCAATAAAAATTTCATCTTTGTTTTGGTGGAAATTGACAAGCTGAATCTAAATCATATATGGACAGGCAAAAGACCAAGAATAGAAATAACAATCTTGAAAAAGAATAAAGTGGGGAACCTTACATTGCCAAATACCTAGATTTATAAAGCTTCAGGAATTCAGTAATTATTTAGTACTCAATGGAGTAAGAATAGACAAATAAAGCTACAACAACAACAAATCATGGCATGGTGATTTAGAGAGGAGAAGTCTCCTTTCTGGTTTCATAGGGTTCTAAATGATTAGATTGACCCCTGATCTATGGCTTACATTGAGTGCAAAATTGCTGGATTAGATAGAATTCCAAAACTCATGTGGCCTGGAAGCCTATGTCAGATATTTATGGGTAGGAAAGCATGGATGGGTAGAGAAGTCATTATATCTTCCATAGCCCAGCCGTATACTCTGAGAATAAAAGCAGATTACCACAGAGAGATTAGGCAATCATGTTAACTGACCCTGTTCTTATCAACTTACTCTCTGAAAACAGCTGAGAATAAAGGGGGAATTCGTTGATATTTCTGCAAATCAGAGAATCCCTGTAAATTGTGACATAGTTTTAGCAACTGTCAGGGTTTAAAATTTGTACTCCACCATAGTTTAGAATTGCAATTTTCTATCATAAGTACTTTCCACTACTGAAGTCACATGGGTCCACTTGAGACATATGCATAGGTGTATTTTAAGGCACTCTATTTCCGGACATAAGTAAGTGTTTGGTACTTTAATTACAACTCATCAAGAAAGACCATCTATTTACCTGTCTGTTGATCAAAATTTCTAAATTATGGAGGGAGGAAAAATGTGAATGCCAGCTGTACTTAAAAGAAATAACAATAATTTACTTATGCAAGAAAATTATAGAGTACACATAATAAGCTATGTTGCATAATGCACTATAAACCAATTGGATATATCAGTTATATGATTATTCTAGAACTTATATTTCTGATTACTCCTATTAAAACAAACAAACCAAAAAAAACTTCACTATCTCAATTCTTTGGGTAAAAAAAAAAAAAGCATAAGTAGAAAAAAAATCCCCTTAATAAAAGTGACCAATAATAACTAATAGCTTCGAACTTAAATGATCATTTAAACTATATTCTATTACTTCAGCAGAGTTGTCACTGTTATTGTAATGATTCCTTTATACTTGGAAAGACAAAAGAAAAATGGCTTTGTTTTTATAGGACAAGTACTTAAGCACACATCTGAAAACTAGAAAGAGTTTCTGTCCCCGCAGAACTGAGCAGATTAATCCTGAAACATTTTTTTAAATTACCCCATAAATCAAAGCAAAGATTAGGATGAAGTTCTATGAATCAACATCAGGGTCATAGCCTAGGTCTAGAGGAGGGGGGAAAATGCCAGGAAACCAAAAACAGCACAGTGAGTTGTCAGTCTAGGAACATGGCAGATGGTTAAAGTCAGAAGTCACATAAGTAGCTAAAAGAGCCAAGGTCCAAAGCACAAGGCAGAAGTTATGAGAAAAACACAACTGGGCTCCAACCCCCAAGCTGGGAATGGAAGCCAAGCAGAGGTGTCTCATCACAGAACCCAAAGGGCAGTTGTTGAAACAACAGAGCTTTTTTGTTTCCTGCCCTTTTAAAAAGGCAATAGAAGATAATTAATGTCTGTGCTGCTCTGGCATGATCAAATTAGA
The DNA here is from genome assembly GCF_002007445.2 of Ailuropoda melanoleuca. Taxonomy (NCBI): domain Eukaryota; kingdom Metazoa; phylum Chordata; class Mammalia; order Carnivora; family Ursidae; genus Ailuropoda; species Ailuropoda melanoleuca. The sequence goes on from NC_048219.1 coordinate 149,055,814, forward strand.
GGCAAGTACGGTCTGATTGAGAGTTTGCACCTGTCCAACGAGATCTGGAGACACTCTGATTCCCTGGAACGTGCGAGCGTAGGCAAGTCAGAAGAAATCAGCCAGACTGAGTGCTCTTGAACTAACTCACCTTGGCCAGGTGACTTTTTCTACACGATTTCCTTATTTTCAGGACAGTAGAAAGACAACCAGGAATTTGAATTGTTATGCATGGCAAGTGCTGACTTCTTTTAAATAACATTTCCTGTGTTATGTCTAGTTAGTGGCATTAAGGACTGTGATCCAGTTCTCTCCTCAGGGAAGTAGAATATGGGCCTGTTTACCCCTTTGATTCAAACCAGTAAGAGAAACAACAGGTGAAGGGGAAAAATGGTTTCAATGGGTGGTTTACAATTTTGAAAAACTCCATAATGCTTGTCCATATTCCCCTAAGCACACACTTGCTTTTCCTTGGCCACTCCTTCTTCACGGTTTTCTACTCCTATCTTTAGCGTTTGCAGAAAGGCAGAGGCATGCCAGCCCATTGTTCTCCTGGGATCCTAACAAGACACATGCCCCAGAGCTCCAGTCAGTGGGCTCCCGACAGATCAACAAGTGGAACTTCTAACACTTCCCCTGAGTGGTGGTATTAATGCTAATGATTTTCTCAGACAGGAAGCATTTTTCCTGATACCGTCTAAATTTTCCACTTCCGAACTCCTCTTACTGTTCACTCCCATGGTTATCACTTTGTGCACTGGAAAACAATACCACCCCCCTCGTTAATTCTCTATTTTTAGACTCGGTTTAGTCAGTCTATATAGTCAGATGGTTTATATTTAGTTCCTCTTAAGTTGCTTCCATTAGTCACCAAAACTCGTCATTCCCTTAGTCACTTGTTTGTTCATTGGTTGGATAGTTGGTTGGTTGGTTTTCAAGGTCCTTGGCTTAAGAATTAAAACAGCATTTCCAGGGATAGCTCATAAGGGTGGGATCAGATACTTTAGTCTATAGACTGAAAAGAATCTACTTATTCCTTGGACACCAATCTAATTTTTCATTCTTTTTCAAGCCATGCCTTCTTTAGTCTTAGGTAATTAGTTTTGAGTTCCTTCTATCAATGATGCCTTCCTATCTGGGAGAAGAGTTTCTATGCTGTGTTACTATGGCTAAAACTTAGCACCATGCCTGGCACATTGCTAGAAATCAAGATACACTTGATAAATCGATGAATAAATAAATGTTTTAAACATTGCTGACAAGAATTCTTTCTGAAGGCAATGGAAATTTCTGAATTAATTTTTTCTGGATTTATAAAATATTTCTATTTCCTCCTGATTTTTCTTAACATCTCTTAGTGTTTTACTTCAATTTATATGTTATTAGACTATTAGAGAATAATTTCATCCTGTACAAGAATTTATGTGCATAATTTTGCATAACATTTGTTGAGCCACATGCCTTGCAGTGATTCTTGCCATAGGATTTCTTGCCTGGTAAGTGACTTAGAAATCATCTAATCTCATTCCCACATCTTATAGATGTGAAACCTGACACCTAGAGAAGATAACAGACTTCTCAGATTACAGGAGATATGATTATGATTCAAAAGTTTTGTACTATAATTTTCCCTTCTGTTCACATTTTATTCTTGTGCTTGAAGATGACCCCATGTCGTGTGTAATAGTCAACTCTTTCACGCCACTCAAACACACATCCTTCTCTGACATTTGGAAACGTAGCTCCTGCTTAAAGGGCTAATCTCTGTGACTCAAATTCTTCAAATGGCAGACTCTAGCAACTCACTGCTGACTCCTGAGGTTTCCCAGGAGCTTGAAGCTTATAATTCTACAGAGATAGAAGTTGACTTCTTAGAGTTTTGAGGCCTGCTGTAGGTCAACACCAGCATCCATCTGAAGTTCTTACTGTGGTCTCTTTTCTGCACAAACATATTTTTCTCGGTATATTTGCTCTTTTGCTTCTGCACGGAATTTTGAGGTTGGTCACATGGTGGCGCTGTAGCTAATAGCTTTTCTTGTGTATTTTTCCATTCCCTTAGCTTTGTTTTTAAATTACAGATTTAAATATGTGCATCTTTTAAATTCAGCTTCAGGTGAAATGATTTAATGGCTCTTGACTTCTAGATTAATTTTAAACATTAGAAACATTGTAAAAACAGACTCTTGCTAATAATGATCATTATCGTAATGGCTGGAGGCATAATCATTTACCAACATTAACCAAGTGATTAAAATCCATCATGAGTTTAATTTGAAAAGATTTAAGTTCCTTTGCAATAAATGGCTAATGATATTAGCTTCATCTTTGTGAGGCCAAAATTTATCATTATATGACTCTGTACTTCCACTGCTTGTTAGAAACCCACTCTTGTTAACACAGGTCATATTATGCCTATTGTTTACCAAGCACGTGGCGTTCCCTCTATTGGTACTGAATTGGGCCATATGGTGCACCGCGTACAGGCAATCATCACTCTTTTATGGCCCTGCTATTTGATAATTTATTATTTCACAAGACAAGTGACCTTAACAGATGTTAAGATTAATTACCATGGTCAGTAAAACCTGCAGGGAAGGGGAAACGTGCTGGTTTTATGGCTCATTTTTATTAAAACTAGATATGATATTTATAATAATTAGATCTTTTTCAATATAATATTTCCCTAGCTTTATAATGATGCCTTTAAAAAGTGTCTAATCTAATATTTCACAGTAACTATCCAGAAATATTCTGTGTCTACTGACAAGAGAAAAAAAGAAAAAGGGAAAGAAAAAGAAAAAGGAAAAAGAAAAAGATTCAGTGCTAAATATGTTTCCACAAAGAACCTGCCACTGGACCTTAAATTTTCTCACCTCCTCGTTATTTCCTTTGATGAATCATGAACAAAATCTTGACATTGAAGGGTACACTACCTTGCAGATACCCCACAAGGATAATAATCTTCCACAACAACAACAACAAAATTAGAGAAGGAAAAAAAAAAAAAAACCCCACAGCAAGCAACAACTACCCACAACAAATAAACTATGGCAACGTGGAAGGAAAAAAACCTGTATTTCTTAATGGTTAGTGTTTCATTTCCAGAAGTTTTCCCCAAAGGAAGCAACCAAGTAAATATCTCTCCTGAGTAATATTAAAGATTAGCCTTCCACAAGCTCACTGGTGATGTTAGCTGTTTCCTCCTCAAAACAGGACAATGTTGTTATTCCCATTTTTCAAAGAGCCAGAGATTCAAGATGGAGAATTAACATGCCCAAGATTGTTAAGTGAGTGGGTTGAAGGCATGTCAATTGGCCAATAAAATGCTAATGTGAAAAGTAAATACGTGCTCTCTAATCAGTTTCTAAACTCCAGTTCTTTACAATGTTAGTCTGTAAGTAGACTATGAAGGTTTGGATAGGGAAGAAGTTAAAAAAAAATTCCCTAAGGAAAATCAGATAATTTAAAATTCATACATAGAATTTGCTACAATATTTTAATGAAGGAAAAATCACAAAGTTTTAAATGACAAGTTTCGATAGCTTTCCTGAGCTTAAGCTATCCATTCATTCATTCGTTCTTCATTCACTTATTTATTTAGAACAGCTGTGGAGTACCTACTGTACATGAGATGCTGGACGTTAGGCATTCTAGAAAGTCAGGATTGCCAGGGCGGACACTAACGATTCACAGTCCTACAATTCCTCCCCCAAATACTTGTGTTATCTCCCTAAATAACACATCTTTTTGTTAAGAGTAAGGACAAAATACAGAATTCAGCATAGCATATTAGAATGGAAGCAACCATAAGATAGACTCTAGATGAAAAAAACAGACTCAGAAAAGTAAAATTACTTATCAAATATCTCACAGCTAGACTGTAGCAAAGGGAAACTGCATAAAAGCTTGTTGGAGTTGATCCCATTTTACAGCTTCCTAAAGACCTCTTAAACATCCCCTTTTGTATACTCGAAAGAGTAACTTTAATCCCCCAAACCTATACACAATAAGTACATACTGAGATAGATTTCTTTTTGTATCAGAGAGGTAGCATAATAGAATGTAATAGTGATTTATGTTTGCATTCATGTCCATCTCAAGACAAATTTCCAGTGAAGATCTATATGACTTAAAGATACGAAAATCGTGCTCCCTCGGTTTTATGGAGCTTCAGTGATGACTCTAATGCTTTTATGCAGTGAAATGTTTCCCTTTTCAAATACAGAAAAGGGGACAATTCATCCTTCTATAAGAATTAATGGATAAAACTGTGTCCTGTAGTTACAGATTTATTGTCCCTGATAAAATTTCTAAGAAGTGTTTTCGGTTGTTGCTGCAGTTACTGGGAAATTCTTTGCCCTAGTTGTTTAACACCTTTTGGCCAATAAAATTTACAAGTCCCACATTTCTTTCCTTGTTTGTTAAGGTGTTTTTAATAATTAAAATAATTTAAATATTTAAAAATAATTAAAACAATATATGAAGATGCTATGAAAATGGCAGAAAGACAACATGCAGAATCTGTGCAGTGAAATGGAAGATCATGACACACAGAGACAGGTGTCCAGCTGCCGGTCCTTGAAAGCTTGTGTGTAATGGTCTGATCACTTATCTGCTTAATTTCCTGCTAACCAGACATGAGCACATCAATTTCCTTCACAAGCAACTCTTACACAATTACCATTTTGAAGGAAAGCAAAGTCATTTTAGCCTCTAAACACACGAAGACCGTGAGTTCATTGAGTCCTGCCATGGGAAAGGAGGAATATCACCTACTGTGTTTGGAAAATTTCATTTGTAAGTGTTTGGAGCACCCTACCTTGTGAAAGGTATCTCACAAAAACTTTTAAAAAATGTTAGAAATTAAAACATGTTTTTGTTTTGTTTTGGTATTTTATGGAGAGAAATGTTGCCAGGGAAGAGAATTCAAGAATTTTTTCAAATTCCCAAACAAAACAAAACAAAAAGACCAATCTTGTCTTCATAGCTATACTGCTTCCCTCAGCCAGGGGTAGCAATTATATTGTTATGTTTATTCACTCCTTTTTCTTTTAACAATTCTTTGCTTTTCTTGTTCACTTTGCCGCATTTCTAGAGGAATTACTGCTTAAGTTAGCCTGGATTTGAACATTAGATAAATGGATTCATGTGTTCTCTTCCATGGTTTGCTTCCTTCACTAGGCATTATGTTTCTAGGTTCATCCATGCTGACACATGAAGTGTGCGTCTTCCCCTTGCATTGTAGTATAATTTTCCATTGTATAACTCCAGTAAAATTCATTTTCCACTCTATGATTAATGCATATTTAAGTTGCTTTCAACATTTTGTTGTTGTGGACAAAACTTCTATAGAGGATTCTTACACGTTTCCAGATGTACATGTGCAACAGTTTTTCTCGGTTGTATACCTAAGAATGAAATTGCTGGGTCAGAAGGTATTTTTTCCAAAGCAGTAGCAATCACCCACCCACAAGCAATGGGTAAGAGCTCTGCTGCTCCAACGTTGTCAAAACTTGATATTTTCCAACTTCCAAAAAATTTAGCCAAAGAGTTAAAAAATGGTATTTCCTTGTGGTTTTAATTTGCATGTCTTTGATTTCTGACAAAGTTACCCATTTTTTGCCCACTTTCCTATTGCATTATTCATCTTTTTCTATTGATTGTAGATTTTCTTTAAACATTCTAGATTTTATTCCTCTGTAGGTTATGTGTTTATAAATATTTTCTGCCAGTTTGTGACTTGTATTTTTCCTTTATTAAATGGAATACATTATGAATAGATGCTGTTAATTTTAATGTAGGCAAAATTATCAATCAGATACTTTATAATTTGTACTTTTCCTATCATCTTTAGGAAATTTTTCCTTAAGAAAATTTTAAATTTCTTAAATTTTAAGTTTAAGAAAATTTTTAAAATTCCTTAGAATTTTAAAATAAATTCTTTTTTTTTTAAATTCTAAAGTATTCACTTTCACTTCTAAGTCCCTAATCCATTTGGAATTGATTTTTAAGTATGATGAAAGGAAGGTATCCATTTTTATTTTTATTTTTTTTTTAAGATTTTATTTATTTATTTGACAGAGATAGAGACAGACAGCTAGAGAGGGAACACAAGCAGGGGGAGTGGGAGAGGAAGAAGCAGGGTCATAGTGGAAGCGCCTGACGTGGGACTCGATCCCATAACACCGGGATCACGCCCTGAGCTGAAGGCAGACGCTTAACTGCTGTGCCACCCAGGCGCCCTGGAAGGTATCCATTTTTAAATCTCTATGGAGATCTCCTAATCGTTCTACTTTGTTCTACAGGTTTGCATCTTTTTGATATTATAGGGAAAATACACAGGGTGAGAAACCAAAAGAAATCTGATTTGTAGGAATTCAGCTCTTTCAATCCTAGGGAAATTTCGGAATAAGAGAAGCTGGGTGAAGGAAATAAAACTTATTGAATCTTTTCCCCACTCATCTGTATTGCCAACTTCGTCATATATGAGATGTCCTTATATGTGTCAGTCTGTTTCTGAGTATTCTAAGCTCTAAGCATTCTAAGCATCCATTTACATTAAAAAAATATATATATTCACTACTTACCATATAACAGGTAGTGTTCTGTACTCTGGGGACACAGCAGTGAACAGCAATAAGAAATCCCTGCCTTGTGTAGTTTATATTATCGTGGGGAGACAGATGATAAAGAGATACAGGGTGAAATATATAGTATGCCAAAAGGTTCCAAGTTGCAATGGATAACACTCTACTGAAAAAGAAAAGGGAAATCAGAAGAGTGGTTGGATGGGGAGAGAAGACATTGCCATTTTATGTAAGAGTCCTCACTACTAAGATAGCATTTGAACAGGAACCTAAAGGAGGTGAGGTAAGGGAGTGAGCTCTGTTGATATCCATTATACCAATGATAGGTCATTAGCTCTTAGCCCATTTGTCCATTCTTGTGTGGATACTACATTGTCTCAATGTCTATGGCTTTATAAGGTATCTTAATGTTTACCTTGAGTCTTCTGTCTGTGAGTGTCTCTGGCACTGAGCTTTGCCTGTTCTTGACTAACCAATAATATGACATTGTATGTATATACTACATTTTTTTGATCCATTCATCTGTTGATGGGCATTTAGGCTATTTCCATCTTTTGGCCATTGTAAATAATGCTGCTATGAACATTGGTTCATGAATCTCAGTCCATGCTTTCAGTTCTCTTGGATACATACCTAGGAGTAGAACTGCTGAGTGATATGGTCATTCTATGTTTAACTTTCTGGGGAACCACCAAACTATTTCCTACAGCAGCTCAACTATTTTATATTACCATTGACAATACAAGAGGGTTCCAATTTCTCCACATTCTCATCAACACTCATTATTTTACATTTTCGTTGGTGGTGGTGTTTGATAATTGCCTTCCAAATGGATGTGAAGAGGTATTTCACTGTGGCTTTGCTTTGCATTTCCCTAATAACTAGTGATGATGAGAATCTTCTTTATGGGCTTATTGCTCATTAGTATATGTTGTTTGGAGAAATGGATATTCAAATCTTTTGCCCATTTTTAAAAAATCGGGTTGATTTTTCTGGTTATTGAACTATGAGTTCTTTATGTATTTTAGATACTAATCCCTTATCAGATAAATGATTTACAAATATTTTGCCCATTCTGTGGATGGTCTTTTTACTCTTGTGATAGTGTCCTTTGATGCACAAAAGTTTCTAATTTGATGAAGTCTAATTTATCTATTTTTTCTTTCTTTGCCTATGCTTTTGGTGTCATAGCCAAGCCATATTATTTGGTATAATAAATCAATGTCATAAAATTTTTCTCCTGTTTTCTTCTAAGAGTTTTATTTTTTTAGTTCTAATGTTTATATCTTTGATTCATTTTGTGTTAATTTTTATATATGGTAAAAGGTATAAATGGTACTTTTTTAAAAAAGAAAACATTTTCTAACTCTTACTGGTATATAAGTACAAAACAAGCATTTTTTTAAACTTTTTTTTCCATATTACATATGGAGAGTGCAAAAACATAAGTACACAGCTCAAAAAACTTTCACAAAGTGACCACATCTGTGTAGTCAACACCCAGATCAAGAAACAGGCCATTTACTAAGCACCCCAGAAGCCCACCCCTCCCAACCTCATACCCTCTCCTAAACACTACTCACCCCCAGAGTAATAATATCCTTATTTCTTTTTTTTATTTGATACATGTATATATTGTGAAAGGATTCCAATATCCTTGTTTCTAATATCACACATTATATTTGCTAGTTTGAAAGTTACAAAAATGAAATCATATTGTATGTATTCTTTATAATCTTATTTTTTTTCTTTTCTTTTCTTTTTTTTTGCTCAAAAATGTAATGGTAAGATTCATCCAAATTGTTGCTTGCAATTGTAGTTCATTCCTCATAACTATACAGTATTTCTTCATGTGAAGATACCACATTTTATATATCCATTTTACTGTTGATGAGCATTTAAGTAGCAGTTTGCAGCTATTGCTTATAGTGTTCCTATGAGTATTTACATGCATTTCCTATAGTAAACACATATACTCATTTCTGTAAGTATATACTTAGGAGTGGAATAACTGGGTTGTAAGTTATATATATGATCAGCATTGTTATATATTGCCAAAAGTTTTTCAAAGGGTTTACCTGGCACACGGTTTTAATCCCTCTTAGAAGAATGAAAAGCATAACTCTCTAGTGACAATTTCAGGTTCTATATTAATTGGAAGTTAGGAAGGATGTGGCCTATTTCTGAACAAGGAGACTTCCTAACTCAACTTCAATCATACCTGCTCATAGGATCAAATGACTGCCCATGATTAAAGCTCTGCCACTTTTTGTTATTGTTTTTGGGTTTTCGGTATTGAATTATTGAAAAATAAGTGAATTATAGAGAAATGGTGAGATCTTTATGAAAATTTATAATCAGTTCTTTAATTTTGTTGTTTTTATTTTTATGTTAAAAGGAAGTAAATTGCTCATATACCAAATAAAAGTTTGATTTTGAAGACATTCAGTTCTTTCAAGGCCAACCAAATCTATACGGAAGCAAAAGAAGATGGGAAAAGATTTCATGGACTGATCCGTGCCTACATCTCTAGCCTTACCTCTCTTGCACTCTCCTGATGCCCCCTACACTCTGCTGTTCTGAACTGCTTTCATTTCCCCCAAAGGTGCTAAGTCTCTTCTGCATCTGTGCCTTCTACAGACTACTCCACCTCTGCCTGGAATGTCCTGCCCTCTTCCTCCTTCACCTAATTTAAACACATAGTCCAACTCTGGTTTCAGCCTCATCTTATTCAGGAAGTCATTCCTAAGGGAGGTGCCCATCCTTTGTGCCCTATGGTCCCATTTTAGTCATTGCTCCAGCCTCTACTGTAAATACCTGTCAACTTCTGTATCTCCCCAGCTATAAATTAGCGACTTGACAGCAAGGACTAGGTATTCTTTAACATGGTACTGTGGACATCCAATTAATATTCCGTTGCCAAGTTAAGAAGAGGTGTCCTGAAGCCTGGGGTCCTAGGTAGTTAGTGCTCTTGGGAGTTGCCCTGTTTCTGTGCTGGTCTCACTGGCACCTCTGCAGTTGCCATTGTACACGCAGTTGCGTTTAGTATTTTCTACCAACTTCTGATTAAATTACCACAGATTGTCCCACCCTGTGCTCAGAAATCTAACAGTTAAAATAAGAAGAAAGTCTTGAATTCAGAAATATGTGCTTCTGGCAATCTCCCTACCTGTCTGAGACTCTGAAACTTATCTCAGGTAGATGTATGGGACGGAAGGCCTGTTCCTTAATTAGGGAAACTTTTGTGAGTTATGTGGGCTGTCGTATACCTCACTGCTGATAAATTGAGAATGTCCCAAATTTATATCTTGTGCATTATAGAATGAGTATGATGTAATAGCTTTCTTTTTTCCTGCCAAGTTACAAGGTAGACTTTGGAGCTTCATTCTTAGTATTTCTGCCTTATAAGGAGTGTAAAAACTGTACTCCTCACCACAAAAGATGCAGCCAGTTTTTGCTTGTCTTGCCAGGCAACTAGTGGAGTTTGTATAATTTTTCTCTGTTTCTTCCTGATCAGAGGCTGGCATCTACATGCCTTCTTTGGTCTCCTTATTACTGCTGCAATGAATTATTCCACCAGGATGTTGCAACTCTGATTTTCCTTGCTTCACTAAAGTGTGTGATTTGGTGGAACTGTATCAGCAATGACATCACCACCACATTCACTTTGGTGGTTGGCATCTTAGGTTATCAATGGAAGCACTGTGAAAAACCATGCAGGGTCAAGGTCCGTTTTGTTCAGAAAGTTTGTTTCGTACTTGGGTGGAGAATTCCCAAAGACCATGCTTCATAGCGTGTAAAGAACCTCAAATATTATGTTCTTAAGTTCAGGACTACTATTAAACACTCAACCTCATTTCTCTTTGGTGGTTGGGGTTGAGAAGGAATTGATACCCAAGCAAAGATAAATGATAGAATACGTTCTCTTTAATGATGTGTTACATCAGATAAAAATATCTGAGAACTAACTGTTCTCAATCTTGGCAGGCCACTGAGTTTCAAATGCACCTATTGAAATGATAGGAATGAAACAGCCCTCAAAGCCTTGGTAGCTGTTTTGGTGCAGTGATAGGCATTTGTTTCTTGTACAACTCTGCAAAGATGAGAGGAACATAAAACTTACTGCGTAGGCTAGCTCCATAAATTGACCAGGGATCATAAGTCTTTGAAACTTTAGAGGTACCTTTTAGTCTCAACCTTGACAGATCAGTCACTTTGTATCTTTATCAAATCTTTGTTTAGAGATTCACCCCCAAGGTTTTGTAAAATACCAGACAATGGAATGAATTACGGGTGGAAAAGGAGTTACCTAAATGTTTACATACGGAAGCTGACACAGGACCCACCTGCTCTGAAATACCTCCTTTATTACCGGAGGAAGATGGCCTAGAATTTCCATCCTTCGAAACATTTCTTTGGGTTAAGATAGAACCACCAAAAAATTCCTCCAAGAGATTCCCACTAGAGCATGTTGTCAGAAAAAAGAGGGCATCAGGCCTAGACTTCTCATATCAAACTTATTAATAATCAGCATATCAGTGTATTGGCTTCGGTTTGGCTTGGCTTTAGCTTTTGGTATAATTCAGTGGCATCACTTGTCCTTTTGGAAACCAGAGAAGAATACATGTAACAGAACTGGTAAGACTGAGTTCTTTCACTGCTTAGAAACGTGTTCTACTTCTCCTTAGGGTAGCACTGACATGGAGAACAGTCTTGAAGGAGAAAGAAATGGGGCACCCCAGGTACACCTGGGGCAGGTAGCAGGTGAGGACATCATTGCTGAGAAGGAGATGTAGAAGGCAACTGAAATCGACAACTGTAATGCTTTGGAGAGAAGAATCTGAAGAGAGAGCACAGTCCCTGGACTGAGCTGTGGGACCTCAGGCATAATGCTAGCTTTGGCTTTTTTCTATTGCTGCTAAAATGGCTTCTACGTCCCACGGACTTTAAGGTGAAATCTCTCTGGGTTTTTTGTTTGTTTGTTTGTAAGAGAGAGTGTGTGTGAGCAGGGGGAGGGGCAGAGGGAGAGGGAGAGAGACTCCTACGCAGGCTCCTCCGAGCTCAGTGTGGAGCCCAACACTGGGCTTGATCTCACAACCCTGAGCTGAAATCAAGAGTCAGACGATTAACCACTGAGCCACACAGAGGCCCCTAAGGTGAAATCTTATAAGAACCTTAGTATGCTGGATGTTGAGTAGTTGTGGGAACAATGAACCTCACCTTTTTTTCTGAGGAGGCTTTTTGATGCCACTGCCTCAGGCATTTGGGAAACAAATGCTTGAATTTAGAATTTAGGCTCTAATCAAACTTTCAGAATATCTATCAAGATGACAACTACTTTTAAGATACCTCTCTTCCTACCTCTCTACTTTGACTCAAAGGTCTTGATCAAACTTGCAAGCCAGCTCCAGAGGCGCGCTGTACACCACGACTGAATTTAAATGCTGAGCTCAGTTGCTAAGCCTATAAAGCAGGTTACTGGAACCCTCCGACACCTTAATGTATCTCTGGGTGGACTGAACCTTTGCATAGGCTTCCCAGGCAGGAAAATTTGTAGAGGCAAAAATGGGGTGTTGCCATCCGAACTCTTTATCTTGCTTTGCCTCCTTTCTAAATATAGGTCTAATCTGTTGACCACAGCATGGCTCATGTTTCGTTTGAAGGGGTTGCTTTTTCCTGAGAGGGAGATCAGTCTTTTTCCCCTGGGCACAAGTTATAAATACTGTTTTTCTTGTTACACTTTGCAAATTTTATTTTAACCTTTTACAAACGGATTTTACAGTAGTCTCAATTAAATATATATAAGGAAAACAACACATCTAAGTCTGTGACTCCTATCTACGTAACTCATAATCTTCGTTCAAACAAACAGTCACAACTGTATTCTAGTTCTTAGGAGAGAAGCTACTAAATAAATCCAAGAGAGCTTAAAGTGCCTTAGCATATCCATTTTATGCAGGGTTTGTAAAGGAGCTTTTAACATTCCTGATAGTCTTTTTGTTCTGCACTATCAAATCAACCTCCCCCTAACAAAAAATCCAAAAAGCTATAGTCAGTTCATTCTGGGGGTGGGGGGAGGAGGAGCCAGAAACTCAAGACACTTGTGGCTAAAACATACATGTCAAATTTGATCACTTCAAAAGGGGACAATCACAATTAATAAATGCAAATTTCTGAAATCTAATAAACATAAATATCATTTAAAATAGCAACTAACACTAGTAATCTGCTAAATTCCTAATTCAGCTTTTCTGTGTATCCTCAAACATTTTTGTCTAGCCTAGTAGGGTATGTGGGGAAGGACATAGAAACAAAAAACCAGGACCTCGCCTAACTTCCTAAATACTGACTCTAGTGTTTTTCTTTAAGCCTGTATTGAAGCCTGTATATGCTGATTTTAAAATTGATGATCAAAAATACAAGGCACTGTGAGTTCCTCTTCTGGCCTGGGTGTTGAATACACGTGTACATAAGAGAAAAAAGTCATCAGAGGCCACATGTGAAGATATATTTACCTGTTGGGTATGCCAACTACGAAACTGCTGTCACCTATAAGTGTTGGCAAATTAGGGGTCATGCCTTGGATTCATTACATTGGTGTACATGTCATTTTGCAATCATCCCTACATTACAGAATGGACACCTTTCTTAAGAGAATGTAGCCAAACAACCCAGCAGCCATGACTCTCAGAGGCAGAAGGTGAAGCATGCAGTGTTCTGGAAGATGAGACAGGTCAGAGGACTTCTACAGAGTAATAATGACAACAACTTCAATTACACACCTCAGCCTTGATGTCCTCTCCTTTCACTCTTAAAATCTGAAGTCACATTTTCACTCCGTAACTCTGGACTCAAGATAGTTTACATTTCCAGAGAGATGCAGGAAATGAAAAACAAGGTTCCCTGTGTTCTCAGAGCTGATAAGAGGGCTCTGAAGAAAAAGTAATTTATAATTTGACCCTGAGAACAGCATGGAGGTTGGTCAAAGAAGGTTAATTTAATATGATCTACCAGTCATAGCATATCCAGTCCCTTCTTCAATGATTTTCATTTCCCATCTGTAAACCCTTGCAGGGGAATTTGTTGCAGAAGTTTACAATGTTATGCCTCTTTTAGTTTTATTAAGATTATACCCTTCAGGCACCAAGGGAGCCTCATTAATTCTCAAATTCTAGGATAGAACGAACAAGCCTAGTTCAATCTGTTGTTCCTTCATTATTTCAGAGACTTCAACAATCTCACCTTTAAGTTTGTATTTTTGTTCTAACCAGTCCCCCTGAAAGTCCCCTATTCCACCGAGAGTTGAGTTCACTCCTCTTTGGCTCCTCTTCGGTTCTGTGTCATACCAGTGACAATCTAATCAGTCAAATCAGTTCAATGCATGCAAAACACGAAGTACATATAACTTAGCTTTCTTCAAAACATTATAGTTCTCACTAGTGAGAAGGGGGTGCAGAGAATGGAATGGGAGGGAAATGGAAGGTAAAGTCTGAGAAGGAGAGGGAAAGGAGGGACATGGAATGGCGGGATTGAGGAAGAGCAGGAATGTAGATCTGGCGAGGGTGGCATGCAGGGGCAGGTGTGTGGCAGAGAAAGGTACAGGATGTCAAAAGTCAGGGAAGTGGGGAGATGGAGGACCAGGCTACATTCTTTATGGCGGTGGGTAAAAGGAGAGAAAAAACTCAAATATTTTCAGTCATATTTCTCTCACGTGCTGAGTATATGTTGCTTAGAAGAAATTTTGCCCCATTTTAGGTGTGTTCAGATGTATTTGTCACCCAAATGTGTCCCAGAACTTCTGGGATGAGGAAGAGAACTACAGCCCCCATCATGACAGTCTCTTGATCTGAGCTTCCACTGGAGTTTTAATAAGGACAGGTGAGGGTGTGTGTATATATGTGTGTGATAGCCACATTTTTAACTACTTGAGGGCCATACAGTGGAATAGGAACCATCAAGTTCTCCCACAATATATCCCCCCCAATGATAAATTTGGTGCACTGAGTCTGGACTTTAATAGGTAATATTTGCTGAGCCCAACAAGCTAGGTTCTATGTTTCCCTCTTCACAGAGATGATTTCATCCAATCTTCAGACCCTAAATAAGATATAGACATTTACAGACCTCCATTCCACAGACCAGGAAATTGAGGCTTAGAGAAGCGAAGTGACATTTCCCAGCTAGTAAGTTCTGGAGCCAGATTTCTGTATATAGAAATGCGGACTCCATAAAGAGTATGTATTTGACTGATTTCTGTCTTGGCCCTAGTACAGCATCAAGATCTATAGTTAACAAATGTTTGACAATTTTGTAATCAAATTGGCCATCTGTTCATTGTTAGAAAGGGTTTCGGATTCTTTTTAATTACTCAGTGCCCATGTTTACTGACACATTAACATCTTAATAAAATCAGTGATTTTCTGACCCTTCTCAAGCAGAGTGTGCACTGTCTTTTAGAAGTCATTGGAGGGGGCACCTGGGTGGCACAGTGGTTAAGCGTCTGCCT
Source organism: Ailuropoda melanoleuca (assembly GCF_002007445.2). Classification (NCBI taxonomy): domain Eukaryota; kingdom Metazoa; phylum Chordata; class Mammalia; order Carnivora; family Ursidae; genus Ailuropoda; species Ailuropoda melanoleuca. The sequence continues at coordinate 149,070,886 of NC_048219.1, forward strand.
TCGGCTCAGGGCGTGATCCCGGCATTATAGGATCGAGCCCCATATCAGGCTCCTCCACCATGAGCCTTCTTCTTCCTCTCCCACTCCCCCTGCTTGTGTTCCCTCTCTCGCTGGCTGTCTCTATCTCTGTCGAATAAATAAATAAAATCTTAAAAAAAAAAAAAAAGAAGTCATTGGAGAATCAAAGAAGCAGTGTCATCTCTAACAAGGGCCTCTGTCTAAAAGGGCCAATTGAGATCCATACTTACAGGCTTAGTTTACTGAATCCCGCCTTTTAATAACATCTCTGACGTCATCAACTAAGGACAAAGGAAAACTCCATTCTTCATTGTAAGACTGTCCTTTTTCTCACTCTGGTTCATGCAGCCTGACTGGGCATAGTGCTCCCATTGAGAGGCTTAATGCTTAGATCATTCTAAAGAGTGCAGAGTAAGATTATGAGCTGAGCATGATTCAATAAGCAGGAAGTGTTCGAATCTGAGTGGGAAAAGTCTGCCATATCCTCTCACACTCAAACCTATGCATAGCACTCACACACTGAAAAAAAAACCTCTGGGTGTTTTAAATCTATGATGGTAATAGTGTGTTTAATCTTAGCAGAGGAAAAAGAGAGGGAATTTTTAAATCCCCAAATGTTTGGTCTTAACAAACGACTTGCATTATATTGCATTTTAAATCCCCAAATCCCCAAATGTTTGGTCTTAACAAACGACTTGCATTATATTGCCATTGTGAGGGCATTATGGTAAGCGAAGTAAGCCAGCCACAAATGGACAAATACTGCATGGTATCACTAATTTGTGGAATTTCTAAAAAGTCAAACGCATGGCAACAGAAAGTAAAAACTGGTTTCCTGGGTCTGAGGGGAGTGAAGGCAGGGGGTGGGGAAAATAAGGAGAGGTTGGTAAAAGAATAGAAACTTTCAGCTATAAAACGTGTAAGTTCTGAGGATCTAATATGAAACATAGTGACTGTAGTTGATAAGACGGCATTGTATAATTGAAATTTGCTAAGAACTTAAATGTTCTGACACACAGAAAAGGATAAATATGTGAGGTGATAGATGTGTTCATGAGATGGGGAATCTTTTCATAATGTATATGTTTATTGAATCACCACAATATACACTTAACTATCTTACATTTTATTTTTCAATTAAACTTCAATAAAGCTGGGGGGCGAAAAAGCACCACTACGTTAAAGTTGAACTTTTCACACCTGAACTTCTTCCTTCAGCCCGAAAACAGTATGTTTTAATGGTAAAAACACTGGATTGAGCAACAGTGGATGAGGGTGTTAATCCCCACAGAATAGATTGGTCAGGCCACTTTTCCTCTCTGGATCCAATTCTGTTCATCTGCTATACCAAGGTACTCATTCATTCACTCAATCAACATGAATTTATTAAATGCTTATTATGAGCCAAACCCTGTGCTAGATGTTGGGATATCAAGACCTTAAGAAATAGTCATTGCCATCCAGAAGCATATAGTTTAGCCAGGGGAAAAAAGACAAGTAATTCTAAGTCTGTAATTCTAAGTGGCAAGTGCAGGGATGGAAACATACAGAATGCTCTGTGGCAAAACTAGGATAGAAATGTAGCCTAGGCACGGGTGGGTGGGAATGTTCAAGCAAAGTGCTCTAGAGGAGATGAGTGAGAACCAACACAAATCCTGGAAGATTAAGAACCAGTCCTCTAGATAAAGAGAGGTGGGAAGGAGCAGGTGGGAAAGAAGGGATAAGGGTATTTCAGGAGAAACAATGTACAGAGCTCGGGAATGAGAAGACAGTAGTGTCATGCAGAACTGTAAGGAATTCAGAAGCTGGAGCTTTGTGGGTGTGCAAGTTGTGAATGTGTGGTTTGTGTGTGCATGTGGGCTGGCACATAAGGGTGACGGTGCAGTGGATCAAGGGAAGCGGGGAGGGATGAACTGCAGAACTAATTAGGGACCTGTGGGTGAAAAACCTTGAACATGAATATCCTGACCTAACAGCAGTGGGGAACTAGGAAAAAGCTTTAAGGAAGGGGCTGACATGATTACAGGGATATTTTTAAAGAACCTTCTGGAGACAGCACAGAGAATAATTTGTGGGAAGCAATCCCTTGAGCATGTTTGATAGGAAGCTATTGCACTGATATAAGCCTGTGGGCAATAGAATCCTCTAAAGGGCTTGTTAAAATACACATTATGGGGCCCCAGCCCCAGAGTCTGTGAATGAGTAGGTCTTGAGCATGACTTGAAAATTGCATTTCTAACAAGTTCCTAAGTGATGTTAATGCTGCTCATCCAAAGATCACATTTTGAAAACCACTGTTTGAGGCAATATTCATTGCTAATTGTAAAATTCTGGGATTCTTCCTTAGTAAAAAGCAGTTTTTCTTTCATGAGTATATATTTTGTGAAACACATTCATCGTATTCAAAGGCACTTTTCATGAGATGAATGTGGACTTACTGATAAATTCACTATCACTGTTCTAGACCATTCTTATTTGTTTCCATTTTGTTTCTACTATTTTCTCAAGTTGAATTTTATTTGATACACCAGAGAAAAGTCCCATGGTACAGCCAGTAATTTGCAACAGGATTAAAAAGCTGAAATGCCACTGCAGTTGACTAAATCCTTTGTCTGTCTGAAATACAATAGACCAATTGAAGGCTGTAATATTTGGGCTGAGATTTTAGAAATGAAACCTTGCAGAAGAAAAAAAGTCTTATCTGCATTACATGGTTTAAAAAACCCACTCCTATTTTAAAGCCGGGTGGGATAAAGGTTATAACTGCAAACGGCGCACACACTCATAGTCACAAATTCCTTTTCTTATCAAGTATCTAGGAAAAAACACTATATACCAAAGAGAAACAATGCCTCTTCAGAAGAAAAAAAAAAAAAAGGAACTCTGTTACTTTAGAACAAGGCCTGCATGTCCCTAAGTCTCAGTATAACTGAAACAAAAAAGTTTTGTGTTAAATTTTTTCATCTAAAGGACAATGAATTCGTAAAACCACCAGGCCACTCCTACTTAATGGTGGACTATTCATCCTGCAGAAATAGTTTGTTTGCACACCGAGTCTGTTAGTGTTGAAACGTATACCCATCTCAGAAGAAAGATACGGTCTAAACAGTTTACATGTAATGATTTACCAACACCATTCTATGTGAATTCTCTTTCTTTCATCAACGTAGTACCTGAGGTGCAATATCACTAATTCATTTCTCAGTATCAGCTGTTTTTTTTTTCCGGACAGCCTCGTCTCATCATGTTTGTCCAGACTGTCCCACTTACAGTTGATTAATATCACAGTTCCATTGAAAACGCAATGATGCCTCCATATTACTGAAAAATGTTAATCACCTGAATCTTAATAGGAGGCTAAACGCAGCCAGAATAACCAATGAAAGGGACTAATGAAGCTGATTCGATCGATCCAGGCATTCTGTCTTTGCTAACTAACTCTGTTGGTGAACTCACAATTGGTTTCACTAGAAAGAATTACAGCATCCCAAGCAGTAGGCCATAATTATAATTACAGGTGTGGCGCAGACTGCAGGAGCAGATGAGCTCATAAGGAACAAAGATTTGCTCTGCTGGATAGTTTATCTTCGGGAAAGAACAAAGAACAGCAGCATAAATGAGTTACCGTGTAAACAAATTGAGCAATCACTAACAGACAACAGAGTGTGTGTTCCTTCGCCAATACATACACCACTCTGTTATGGTGAACCTCTCTCCCCACCTCCATCCTTTCCCTGGTGGAGGTGAGTTTTGCTTCTCTGTACTCTCTTGACCTCCAGTTGGTGGGCAGGGGCCAACTGGGAAACAGTAATGAAGCTTTGTTCCCCTCATCTTTCACCACCTGCCCCCACTCCAGCCTATTTTGCAACTACCACAAGAGGACAACACAGCCATAACCTTGAATGAGAATGTTAAGGCTTCATTTCTCTATCAACTGGGAGGACAGTAAACCTAACTATTCTTTAGGAATCGGATATTAAAGTGATAGGCACACATTTTATTTGTCTTTACAAAGCCTCTTTTGGTTCAACAGTGAATTAGGTTGAGATTTAGGCTAATTGGAGCAACATGCTTTACCTCCCGACTTCCAGATTTATATGAAAGCAATTTATAGGGCTAGCAGCCAAGTCTGGACTGGCAAAGTCAATCAGAAGAGTACTGCTTATGCAAAGGATCAAGAAAAGAAAAAGAAGTGCTACCGTAAGACCTTGTTTGCCTAATTTACATAGGCCAGTTTTACCCTCTTTCCGGATTGGCTGTGCTCTAAAAGACTGGCAGGCTGGAGTGAAGAGCAATGTTGAGGGCCCTGAGGGATTAGGGTCTAAGTATGGTCTTTCAGAATATCATGAAGTGGATTAGAAGCTTTTTCAGGCAAGCAAGGATTAAACCTGGTATTTGTAAACTGACATAGGGCAAGTTTGCAGGGGGAAAGACTATAAAGAAAACTTTGAAAGAATGACATTTTCATAAGATTCTTTTGTCTTTCCTCAACTATTTTTATTGTATGTGAATCAAAATCTTAAATCAAGCAACTTCATGTCAGAAATTTGGCTTGGGATAGGGAGCTTCCTAACCTGGAGGGTGACAGCTGATAAAAGGGTGGTGTTGGGAGGTGGGGGGAGATGTCATTTGTTAAAGTAATGGAAGAGCTTAAGAAAATGATGGGCAACTCTTCTTTGGGAAGCGGGGGGTGGGGGGGACAGGGGGGCTGAAAAATCGACATAGAAGTAGACATATGATGGGCTCTATCTAGGTCTTCGGTAGCTAAAACTGCATCCCCTGTACTACTTTGCGGACACTAGTTTGGCAGCTTGAGGCTTTGAGGGCAGAGGAGAAAGTTCAGTGTGTACCCAGCGTTGCTGATCAAAAGGGGAACGCCAGCAGAGCACGGCCTTGCCTTTGTAACGAAAAGAATCACAGCATTATCCCCTCCAGCCAGAGGGACAAAGGCGAATTAGAAAGTCAAGCCCCTAGAAAGCTATTAAAAATTAGTCACTGACAGGCAAGCTCCCTTCAATAGTGACCTCTGTTGTTTCCCACCACCAGCTGCCGGGCTCGCTGGTTCCTGCGTGCTCAGGGCCACGCAGAAGGGACTGAAGCCACGGGGCTCGGCCTGGAAACCCGCACCAAGCCAGGGCTGACGTGCGTGTCACGTGGGGCGGCGATCCCGGCAACCGCGCTACACGCGTGTCGCGTCTCCCAGGAAAGCCAGACGCCGGATTCAGTTTCCCAGCCCCCGATCGCGTGGGAGGACAGGACAGAGACAGGCCTCGGCACTTTGAAACTTTTATCCGTCCTCGTTGTTTACTTGACTCCAAGTTTCTGTGAAGAGGAGGCGCCGTGCGGACTCGCCTGCAGGGGCGCCACCCGGGCGCGGAGCAGAGCGGGTGCTTGCGGGCCCGGAGAGGCGCGGGGGCGGGGGCCGGGGCCGGGGGCCGGGACGCAGGGTAGGAAGTCAGATGGGGAGTCTGGCGTTCGGATAGGGCAGCAAATGGTTCATTAAAATATTCTACAAGAAGTCATGCCTGAGTGGGACTTTTGCCTAGGAGACATTAATTGGAAATGAATGAACAGTAATTAACAGGAAGTGTTTCTGAAAGGGTTATGAAGATATTGCCCAACACATGAGTTACCTTTAATTTAACCACTAGCACTAAAGGCCATACTGAAGGCGATTTCACGTGCTATGTTTATTTCAAGTGCTTTGTTGACAGTGAGCAATGAAAGGCCAAGGGGGGTGAGAATCGTGTTATTTTTCCAGAGAAGTGCACTCTCACAAGTATGCATTTGGGAGAGCAGTCATCTGAGAGGTGAAGGCCTAGCATTTTCCTTGATCTCTAGGCAAGTGTAGTCACCGTTTAGCATCAGGGTGAAGGGAAGCGTTAATTTACAAGGCTGTTATGCTCCCACCCACTTCTGAGATTCCCCTGACAGTCCACGATTTTTCTGTACCTTTTGTGAGGACTTATTTCTTATCATTTTTAATCTTATTTTTCCTTTTGCATCTTTGTACTTCCTCTTCACTGGCCTCAACTCCCTAGCACTTCACATCCAAGATGAGACTAAAATAACCATCGTGGAAGTTACAAAAGGCAGTACTGAACTTCTAAAAAATACATTGGTCCTCTCATCTACAATAACTAAGGAGCACTTACTATATGCTCATTAAACACAGCACCATAAACATAAAATGAAATCTCCTTTATCAAGTGCCTTTAGTTCCTGCTAATGGTTAAAGCGCCAAGTGTTATCTCATTTCTTACAACTGTGAGGCTGGGTACTATTACTATCCCACTTTAGAGAGGAGGAAATGAAAGCAAGAAGAATTCAGGCCATAGATAATAAGGCGTGGGAAGGTAGTTAATACTTGAATCTAGCCAGGTCTATGTATTTGAGTGTTATGACTTAAGAAAACGTGGTCCCTTCCAAAGGGTTTCATAGGGGATGACTGTTTTTTTCTCAAACTCAACCCATTTTTCATCTTTTTCCCTTAATAATAATAATAATAATAATAATAATAAAAGCTCAGAGTCACCACAAAATATTTTAAACCAGAGTTAATCATATTCTTCCAATCATAGTTAATACTACTGTCAGACCTTGTATGAATAATTTTACTAAGCACCTTTTGGTGTGACATAAAGAATGTTATAATTATACTATTTACACAATCACGTTGTCCAAGACAGTGGATCTGCTTGTGACACTAAACTTTCAGAGGAAGCAACAATACCACACTTGCAGAATGAGTCACAGTTTAATAGGGAAGGGCAAGAATGAAAGTGTATTTATGTTGCCTTTCTAACTAATTCCTCTCCTGATGTTTCGAATGAAGCCAGGCCCACAGAAGAAGGAAGAGAAGCCTATTAGGAATGGGCCATACGCTTTATGTCTGTGAAGATCTGTCATGACACCTTTTCAATTGGCTATCTAATTTATCTCTAAGCAGTTTAGCAGAGGGAAAAGACATAAATATCTGTATTCAGGGGATGAGATAATTAAGAACTGATAGAGTTAAATAACTTGAATTAAGTTCTATGAGAAGGCAAAAAACAGAATGTCATTATCCATACTCTGTAGCTTCCCCTCTATCATTAGTTTCTAGGCAGCAACATAAAAATACCTTCTTACCTGGTTTTTGAAACCAAGTTTTCTTACCCCTCTAGATACAGCGAAGTTTTTGTGCACAAAATCAAAGTTTCTTAGTTCAAACAGACAATTAGAAGGTTGTTGCAGGCATCTGATTTCTCCAAGGCATCAATAGGCCTCTTGTATTAAAAATTGCTTTTATACAAATACTAAATAGAGTGTTGAGGGGAACAACTGAAAACCTCAGCTTTTATTCTCGCAGGTCCTTTTATGTTTCAATGTGGAAGAACATAGTAATACTTCTCAAATAATAAATTCTTTAAAAAGAAACCTTCAGTGTTGTGTCTATGCTGGTCTCTACTAACACGCATAGATGGTTGACAGAGAAAGGCCATCAGGCACATCCCTACCAAGGCTTCAGACTTTCGTTGCTACCTAATCCCATATTATCTGTCATGTTTCATTGGCTTCTCATTGGTTAGTCATTGCATGGTTTGGCACCACAGTGAAATTTCACATATTTAGAAATAGCATTGTGAACAAAGACCTGAAGTTTCTTTCTTTTATGTTATTCAATTTGCTGAGTGCTGAAGAAAAACAACTGTATATTTAGTCAATTACATATTCTCTCCTATACTTGTTCAATCTTTTGATATTATATTCATGACTTAGATTTGAGGACTTTGGGGTGGGTGGGAGGAGAGGTGTCACTGAAATAATGGAATAAGAATTGGCTAGTAAGGGGCACCTGGGTGGCTCAGTCCTTAAGCGTCTGCCTTTGGTTCAGGACATGATCCCAGTGTTCTGGGATCGAGCCCTGCGTTGGGCTCCCTGCTCTGCTGGGAGCCTGCTTCTTCCTCTCCCACTCCCCCTGCTTGTGTTCCCTCTCTCACTGGCTGTCTCTCTGTTAAATAAATAAATAAAATCTTAAAAAAAAAAAAAGGAATGGACTAGTAACTTGGAGAAAGGACATGGATGTTCATCAGAGTGGGAGCAGATAACTGATTAAAATGATTTGGCAAGTGTGTAACATGCTGTAGCTAGTTGTGTGTGTGTGTGTGTGTGTGTGCGTGCACGTGCCATATGGCCTATTAATTTTTTAGCACATAGGCTTTAGGCACTGGTACATTTATACAGGCAGTGCATTTAGTACAGTATAGGTTCTTAATAAAAGTTAGGAATCTCAAATTCAGATTCTTTTTAAAATATAGAGTTTTTTTCCCAGGTAGTCAGTTGAAGATTTATTCTTTCCTCCACTTCAAAGAAAGGACCATCAAGAAAATGTTCAACTCTTCCCTTACCTCCCCAAAGAAAACTTTTAAGAAGAATGGTCCTTTGTTTTCTAATTCTCTTTGACTTTAGGCAAGAGTGTATCTATTTCAATTTTATAATTTAAAAATGTTTTACTTTAGCATCCACTATGTACCAAACAATGTATAATTAAATTCTGGAAACAGAAAAATGTCCCCTGATTTCCAAAAACTTACCACCTCAGTATTGGAAAAGGTAGTTTGTTTCTACCATTCTTGATCATATTTAAAATTTAAACTTAAGTGTTATAAATGTTAGAGTTAAATCTTTAGTTATCTTGGACATATTTCATAGTTTTCTAGAAAAAGGGTATGTGTTCCTATTTCTTATTTTGTCAATAGACAAATACAGTTTTTGTATAATTATAACTTCTTAGTTATTATTTATTGATTAGTTTTTTTCCGGGGCTATGAACAAAAACAAATGTGACTCGTTATGAAACTCAGCGTTTTAATAGCTGTGGTTTTTAACAAACTAGCTCCATAACTAAGCAGAAGAAACTGTGGCATCCTCCCAAAACTTTGAAACAGTGAAGATTAAATCCCCAGGAATGAATGAGCTTTTGAAACCTTTCATAAGTGCCCAATATTTCATTGTGCTTTTCTGAACCTCAGCAACCATTGTCAGCTATGAAATTAGTGGCTCAGAATGGCAAGAAAGACGTGGCTTCCATCTTAACTTAGCCATACTATCAGAGTTTAGGAAGCAGCTCGAATGTTTCTCATGGGGGTTCACCTGGAGGCTTTTTTCAGTCATCTTGAGAGCTTGGAGTAAAGAGAATTTGTTGATTTATATGTAGATTGTGATTTCCTAGAAATCCTGGTTAATTTCAGGTTATAGCAGGACGTCTGGACAGTAGTTGAGAGGACTTAGTGGGGGAAGTGTTAGGAAGGAGACTGGGCCACATGGTGAAATTCCCTAATATAACTGGATAGTTTAGACAGGTAAGGAAACTACAAAGAGTTTCCTTGCTGATGTGTTGATGCTCACAAGTATACATTTAGTGTGGGTCCTACCTTGATCTAAATTCAGCTTCACCACTCTGACTAGGATCCTTAAATTTTGGAACTACCTTTCAAAAACAAAGGAGAGATCTAAGTACTGCTACTTATTTCTAGAAACCATCAGGAGAGCAACATTTCCAGCCTTATGTTATATATTCTCTTCGGAGAACATTGCCCATTGCATTTTGTCACTAAATTTCTCATGGAATGATTTCTGAATCCACAGCTGAGCATTATTGGGATTTTTCAAGCTTATGGATATTTTACCTTTTCCCCAAAAGAACTTAAGGCAGCTTATAAAAATATACACAGTAATTTTTTTTTTAACTTTAAGGCTGTGTCCCAAGTGCAAGAAGTCTTTAGATTTATTTTTAAGTAATTGTGCAAAACATGAGATAACCCAAAGTGGAGAGATAAGCAGCAAAACTAAATTCTATTTTCTGTGTTGATTTTGCACTGGTATTATCATCAGGGTTAATAATCAAGAGGAGTGTGCCACCTGAAACTGGGCAGAGCTACGGGGCTAGCCAAAGTCAGTACAACAACACCCAGGGGTGTTGTCACAACGCCCTGGATTTCACCACCCCTGGTGTTCACAGAGAAGAGATGACATTCAAAGGTATGCAGCCAAACAGTAATTGTTAGATGTCATCTTCTGCTGGGAAATAAGACAATTAAATAATTACTTTCAAGCTACCACTTACAGAGTCTAGGGCCTCTCTCTGAAAATTAATAGCCCTTTAAGTAGACCAAACCCATACTTTATAGCATATGACTTTTTAGGATTCTGCAGTGTTTAGCATTTGAGATTGTAGTTTGGATATATTTCAAAGAAGCACAGCCAACTTGGCATTACTCAGGGTCTGACCAGCCAACCAGGACCCCTTCAGAAGGTGATTTTCCAGTCTGAATTTTCAGGGCCTTGTTATCCCCCTCCTATTTCCTTCTCCATTATGTTGCTTGCATTCATTGCTTATTAGTGGTGCCAGCAGAAATGTTGGCTGAAAAAGTCAGGAAAAGCACAATCAGTCCAAATTGAAGGCTGCTAGGTATATAGATGAAAGATTTGGGAAGAAAGGAATTATGATTTTATATGAGTTTTTAAAATGCTTTCCCATTTTATTAATCTATAATATCTTTGAATCTTATATATGAAAGAAAATAGATCTTTCTATGTTCCACTCAAAGTATGACTGTGCTCCAGTGAATCCCAGTTTTTACAACCAGGAGGCAAATACCCACTTTTCCCTGGTTTTCCTAGACTACCATCACTGGTTTACACTTCTCCAAAGAAGATTTTCTCTACCTGCTTCCTTCCTATTGATTTTTCAGCTCTCCCCGGGGTCACCAAGTCTTACTAACTGCTAAATCCAGCAGAAGCTTTCAGTCTTATCTTGCTAAGCCTCTGCTACATTTGATGCTGTGGCTCATTCTTTACTTCTTGAAGCTCTCTTTTTCTATAATGGCCATAAACTATATCCATCTAGCTGCTTGTATCATTCTGACAATCCTTTTCCCAGCACTTCCTCTTGCACCCACACCAATGTTGCCGTAGTCGTGGGTTATGTCCTCCGTATGCTGCTCTTCTCATATAGATGCCTCGCCTGAGTCAAACTGCCCATTCTGATTGAACTGATAGCTATTTGTTAATGACACCACTCCCCCCTCCAGATATCCAGTTTCAGCTCTCAAGCTGTACATTTCCATATCCAGTTTCCTCTTGGTCACTGTCACCTATAATGTTTACTGGCCTCTCAAACAGAACTGACCATGTTGAATTTTTGTCTTTCCTTTTCCGTTGGCTCCTCTTATTCTCTTTCCTTTAGTGCCTGCACCAAAATGCCAAATACCCAAATTAAAAATCCAGAAGTTTACTTTGCATCCCTTACCTATCAGTTGTCTAGACTGGCTAGATTTGTCTCCAGATGCTTCTTGAATAACTCCCCTTTCTTCATTCCTACTATCACGACCTTAGTTCTAGTCTTTATCGTCTCTTACTTGAACTGATGCAATAGTTTTCTAATTGTTTCCTCTCCCTCTCAAATCCATTCTCCACAATACTATCTGGAGGATCTGATAGTTACCAGAGGGGAAAAGGTTGGGGGCGATGGGTAAAATAGGTGATAGGGATTAAGGAGTGCACTTGTTGTAATGAGCACTGGGTGATGTATAAAATTGTCAAATCACTATATTGTACACCTGAAACTAATATAATACTGTATGTTAATTACACTGGAATTAAAATAAAAACCTAATATAAAAAATAAAATAAAATGGAAATGTGACTCCCATTGTTCTCTGCATAAATCTCTTCAACTCTTCACCAGAAGAGAGCATTTAAGATTCTTCTTCTTTTTTTTTTAAGTCTTATTTATTTATTTGAGAGAGAGAGAGAGGTGCAGGAAGGGGCAGAGGGAGAGGGAGTGAGAGTCTCAAGCAGAATCTGCACTGAGCACAGTCTGATGCAGGGCTTGATCTCATGACCCCAAAGTCACAGCTCCGAGATCAGGACCCAAGCTGAAACCAAGAGTCAGATGCGTAACGGACTGCACCACGCAGGTGCCTCTAGCATTTAAGATTCTTAGCATGCAAATAAGATCTCTGCAAACTGCATCCCACTGCTCATTCCACTCTCTGCCATTCTCCAAGCTTCCACTTCAATTTGTTTATTGTTCCATGCACCTGCAGCTTCTCACCTCTAAGACTCTTTTCATGTGGTCTCCTAGTCTTGGAATGGCTTTTCTTCCCTTCATTACCAGTGGCCAGCTCCTAATCAACCTTTAAAGCTCAGATCTCATGTTATATCTGCCAGGAATTCTCCTCTGATACCTCCCAGGCAAGATTATGTACACTTCCTTAGTGGTGCTATAAGGCGATGTCCACAAATGTTACCATGCTTTGCAATATTACTAAATTATTAATTTTAATGTTTATCTCCACCACTAAACTATAGACTCTACAGACTGCTTCACATTAGTGTATGTCGTATGGTTTCCATAGTACCTTGTACATAATATCCACTTCGCAAATGTTTGTTGGCTGCATGCAAGTCAAGTGTTGATTGGATATGGAAGGACTGGATTACCCAAGACTCGGATACCAATATCTTTTGATTCATCATTGCTAGATTTTTTAGTTATGATTTCTTCCCAAGTGCTATTTAAGATTCCTTAACAATTACAGCTCTTAAAAAGAAACTTTATACTAATAGTTCTTATAAACTTTAAGTTTTCCTTCTCACATAGTTCTTTCAAGGACTTTAGAAAGTTATATATTCTCTGCTAGCACCCTGGAAACCCTTGTTTAGAAAAAAAAAAAGGGGGGGGGAAGCAAGTTCAACACACACACCTCTGGTACATGGACATGCCAAGTTTCTTCTCGGATGATAAGCTGCCAAGCACCAAAGTACTGTAACTCGTCATCCTCAGTGAATGAGAGGAAGAGGTGGTGTGGAAAGAACATCCTGTTTTGCAGAACCTCGGTGACTAAAGTGCTATCATCTCACATTATTCTTTTTCTTATTTGTGCATCTGTCTCATCTTATGTTGCCCCCAATACTACATGGTGGACATAGGTCACTAAGGTCCATTTTATGCAAAGAAGCCAGAGCATAAGAAAAGTGGGGCACTTTAAGTCAATTCCTTGTTTCACAACCCGAGGGGTAACAGCAGCATACAAAAAAGGCCTAGGTCTCACAAGAACCATCTTCCGGCCCCTGGAGATCTTTCAATGGTGTGATGCCACTCAGGCTGACATTTCATTAGCCCTCCTACCTGAATTACTGTATTACCAGGGGCAATTTATTTCTATTTTTAGAAAGATACTTAGTTTGAAAACATCAACCAGTATAACCAGGTTAAGTTCTCATTAAAAACAATACTGACATTCTACAAAAAGAGAGTTCTACTATCAACTTGTCTACTATGTATCAAGCATGTAGTAATTGTTTTATAAGTGTTCCTTTACTTAAACTGCAAAGTAACGTTCCAAAGTAAGGTTCATTATCCCATTTTTAATATGTGGAAACCAAGGTTCAGAGGGTATAAATAACTTGCTTAAGGTTATGTAGTTGGTAAGTACCCAAACTTAGGTGAACCATAAGTCTGTTTTTGTTTAAGCTTAAGTACTCTAAAATTCCTTGTCTTTTTTTGCTAAAATAAAGCTCGTTTAATTTGATTTTTACAGGCATTTTGGACATTTTTGGGTTTAATAAGCTATGCACTGAAAGTGTTGGATGTGTCATTTCAAATTTTTGAATGAACAGTACATTTATTACTATCAGAGTCTTAAATGAAAGAACTTGACAAATGTCAGCAATAACTAAATGTTAATATTTGATATTTGTTTTATGATAATAAGCAACAACAGTATTTTTATTCACAAGGAGGGATAAATAATACCTTTTGCTTTCATGGATCATAAAACCTGTTTGGGTAAGTTAGTCCTTGTGTTTGTGACAACAGCTTACCAAGTTGATAGCACTCATCTTTATGGTTCTTCAGTTGAATTTGATATTGATCTATGAAATGAAAGGATTGGAGGAGTACTAACTTCATATTGCTTGTTTACTCTTGAAACATGATTATATCAAGCACATGAGGAGTATGACTTAAAGAAAAGATGACACTGATCCTTAAGATCATTTGAAAATTCTGTTTGATTTCAAATCTGCAGGATCCTTAACTCTTCAGAAGCTCACTCAGAGAAAGCAATTAGGAGATAATTATGGTTAACTGGGAACTCCAACCTGAAGGTTTCAAATCCTTTAACCATTCTAATAAAGAAAATCACACTCTTAATATGAAATTGATTTTTTTTCTTTTCTAAAAAGGTTGGAGATGATTTTATCTTGTTCGAGAAAATGTTTTGGATTTTAGTCATTTTATTTTAATAAAAACATCTGTCTAAATCCCATCTTTGTCATTTTCTCAAGTTTGTCTATGTATAGAAGATTATAATCTAAAATATTAGATTAAAATGTGATTAATTATACTTCCCTACACATAATAATCTTTAAAAAATTCAGTTAGAGAAGATGAGAACTAAGTTTATGTCCTTTTCCTTTTAAAAACAAAACAAATGTTCCACAAGTCAACTACTGAGGGCAGAAATACATAGGTAACAAAAATAATTTATTTATTCAAATTCATTTTTTGTTAACAAATAAAGGAAATAAAACAGATTTTTTATTATGGGGCCATACCGTAGAGTTGTAACTTTCCAAAATTATGTCAAGATTATATTTCAGGTTGCAAAGAGAATATCATACCAGCATAAAACTTAGATTCAATCAAGCAAGCAGATAAAATTTTATGGGATATATCTAATAACAAGCTGTATAATTCAAGAACAACTTTTGAGTTCACTTAAACCTAGTTGTGCTATATAAGAAGACAAAGGAGGCACTGAGAACTTAGCTGGGTTTCAAACCCATAAAACTGGCTCTCAATAGCATGAGTCACTCAGAGATAAAGGCATCCAGTGATTTACTTGAATCATTCACTGCCAGCCTGGAAAAGATTTGGGAAATTAGCAGTGTCCTCACTTTTCTGATGGCATGGCAAAAGAAAGGCTAATTCATGAAAAGGAGAAACCCCTTTCATTTGACACTGGATTTCCTCCTAGCTCAAACACAAATGGCATTACTAATAACAAAGCTACATGCTCGGAGGCTAGATGGAGATTGTGTGCCTTTAAGAATAGGCTACCATCTTTTGAGCATAGTAACTAAAGGGTGACCTGGGTAACTTTGAGACTATAAATGATCTCATTTGACAGACTATCCCTCCTTGGCTTAAAAAAAAAAAAAAAAAAAAAAAAAAANAAAAAAAGAACGTCAATAAGACTTCATTAACTTCCCAGGCAGCTGTGCTTTGTTGAACTTGACAGTTTCCATTTTTACCCTGTGAATGATTTCTTGTCCTGGTTAGAGTGTATGATTCAGGTACACACAGATTCTTTGTGGAGTTTTAGGATGATGAAATAGGCTTACGTTATCCATCATCTTTCTTTCTCTGAAGATGTTGACAGTCTGGCTGTCATCTGGCATAACTGACAAACTGGGCTATGCTAAATTAACCACAAGCTCATCATCATGACACTAGATGGTATTTGCATCTCCTCCCCAATGCTGGCCCTGTCTCTTCTGAATTCAGGAGAGGGCTCAACGTTCATGAGAATGGCAACCCATGGCTCAGCCACACCCATACAGTGTCCCTTCTCCAGTAGAGCAACGCTACACACTGTATGCTGGGACCTCCTCAGAGATGGAATGAAACAGGCAACAGTTTCTTAATTCCAAGAAATCGTTAAGCCCCAACTTGAGGAAAGACTGGAAGTCATCAGTCATTTTTCTCTGACCTGAATGTATGTATTTATCAGGATATATCTATAAGAGCTGAGCTGTACCAGGCTTTTTGGCCTCTTTCTTTGGTTCCTTATTCTGAAAGCATCAACCTGGTACTGACAGCTGTTGCTTCATGGCTGAAACGTGAATGTGCTTTACTGCATAATGACAAAGCCATTCTTCCTTTCTGTCTCCTGGTTGCCAACCTTCACAACCTGGGAGGCACTTGTTATTTCTCCTCCTCCATGTTCTTGCTTGAGGAGCTGGTTTGCAGGGAGGATGATTCCAATTCTGGCCTTGGTTTCCCTCCCACCTGAAGTATCTCTCTCTCTACCTGGCACAGTCTCCCGATACTTGGATTGGAGGTAAACTCCTTTTACAACTGGTTTCTGCTAGTCTGCCCATATAGTTCCTAGTTTAATAATAAACCTTTTTTGTTGTTGCTCTTAGCACAATTTGTAAATGACTTCCCAGAGCCGCCCTTACTAAATGTCTGTGACCTTATTGTCAAGAAAGTCTTGACAAGCAGAAGCTGCTGCCTGGGGGCTGGAATGTACTACTTCCTGTTCTTTCTCTCCAGGCTGTAGCATTCTATCCAAACAAAAACTGAACTTGGTGTGCATGTGACCCAAAGTTAGCTTGAAATGAAACTCTCCAGACATGAAAAACCTTACACATTAACTCCTCGTTCCACTCCATCTACTTACAGTGCCTAAGACCACAAAGAGGGCCTTTAAAAAAGAAGCAAAATGAACAAAGGGATGGCTCAAGCTATGGACGAAGACAAACAAGCAACCAACAGCCACAGATAGCATCAGATTAATTGCTATGAATTCCTGACAAAATGTAAAAAACTAAGACAACAGCATAATACTTTTTAAGTCAACCTCCCCCACAGCTCTGCTAGGGCACTATTCAATCTTAGGGTATTTCGGTGTAAAAGAAATCAGTACTTGGGCCCCAATCCAAGGTGTTTATGACCAGAAGGAGCAGAAGAATCCTATGTCTTCACTTCAAAAATACCATGACAACAGAATGGGCCCTCTGTTATAAAAGCTTGGGACTCTTCTTGTTGTTTTCCTTGTAGCCATGCTTCTGGTTTTTCTATCAATAATTTGCTTAAGCTACAACGTGAGCCCTAGCAAAAGGGGCACATAGCCAGATATTAAACTGAAGGCTTGCTTTCTTTTCTTTAGGAAATGAATTAACAATAAATCATAATATAAATGGAAACAGGAAATCACCAATCACTAAGGTGGCTTCCCTTAAAAGGGCAAATGTAAGGGAGGACACCTCATTAATCAAAGGGGAGATGCCACCCAGGAGAAGGATGACACTGGGAAGATAGAAGGAGTTAGAAAGATGGTGACTCTGGGGGCCCCTGGGTGGTTCAGTCAGTTAGGTGTCCAACACTGGATTTAGGCTCAGGTCATGACCTCAGGGTAGTGGGATCAAGCCCTGTGTAGGGCTCCGTGCTCAGCAGGGAGTCTGCTTGAGATTCTCTCTCTCTCTCCGTTGAAGCATGGCTACAATATTCCCCTTCTCTTCTGTTCCCCCTTCAAATAATCAAATCTAGAAAGGAAGGAAGGAAGGAAGGAAGGAAGGAAGGAAGGAAGGAAGGAAGGAAGGAAGGAAGAAAAGAAGGAAGGAGGAAAGGGACAGGACTCTGGCTCTATGAGATGACAGTAAGTACCCAGCAGATGGCTGTAGGTGCAAACTCAGGAGGCTGAGCCCCAAAGCTATAGATCTTTTGGTCTTTGGCCAGGCAGGGCATGAAAACCCATGACACTTGTGGAAGGGCTGCCTGTCCCCTATGAACCTCCATGACAGGCATCTGCTCTGGTTCTAGTTGTGGTCATTGGAACAGTAGACCCTTCCTCTGTCCTGTTCTGGGCCAAATTTTAAAGATGGTGATTCTATGGCATAGGAAGCACTTTGGAGTTCTTAAGCCCATGTCTGCCCTAGTGAGATGCTTGGCAACTAGCATTCATAAGACATCTCATGGCTAGTATGCAGCAAAGCAGTGCCCAGCAGAACACATACAATACAGGCTTAATTTGCACCACTTAACACCTGTGGGGTGACCAGGACTTGAAACAGCTATATCTCACAGGCCTGGCTTGCTCAACTGGAGGAATCTACCAGGATATCCCCACATATCACTAGGGGGATGAAAGTACTTCCTATTCCTTATCCTGAATATTTGCTTCCATGGGGGTAGGATACCATGTTGGCCCCTGTGGCTGCTGCAGAAGCTTGGCTTTGCTTTCAATGTGTATCTTTACTCACAGCTCTCCGAGGCCAAGTTCCTAAGCCACTGGCATCATTCCTCATTATCAGGACTTTGAGAGAGACCAAGCCAGAAAACAGTCCTTTTCACCTGACTCCATAATTCCCACAAACATTAGGGAATCCCTGGATATACAATCAGGAAGAAGTGGGAGTCTTAGATGAGGCACAGAAAAAATTTTTCTTGCAGGTGGAAGTCACATTGAGGACATCAGTTAGGGGTGATTAACTGAGGAGGCCCTCAGGATATAGAATTTTTAGTGCCCAAACTGGGAAAGCCCTGGGTGAACCAAGATGAACTGGTCACACTGTTGCACATAAAACTGTATAAGGAATCATCTCCTTTTCCATAGGTCCAATAAAACTTTAATTTGGAACTTGAAATTTTAATTCAAATAGAAGCTGATAAACTCATGCTTGACCAATTATATAATGGGCATACAGAATACAATCAATTTAAGAAGAATAAAATATTTCCATAAACACTTACATATTTATATAGGTCTATCAATTTAACATTGTCCTCAAGTTGTACTTTAAAGTGAGATTCAAGGCCTTCAACAGAATAGTTCTATTAGAATAAATGTAATGATTATAACTATGATCTACATAGAGTTATGTAATTTGGAAAAAAATTTAAATCCACTTTCTTATTTGGAATTTATGCCAATCTTGAGAATGTAACTTTCAGTTACATTTTGTTGATGCAGAAAATGAGAAGATCATTAACTGGCAAAAGGCCACCCAGCTCATAAACAACAGAGTAGGATCTCAAATGCAGATCGGCATGACTTCAAAGCCTGCACCTTTAAATTCTTTTTTTTTAAAAAATATTTTATTTATTTATTTGACAGAGAAAGACACAGCCAGCAAGAGAGGGAACACAAGCAGGAGGAGTGGGAGAGGAAGAAGCAGGCTCCCAGCGGAGCAGGGAGCCCAATGCTGGGCTCAATCCCAGGACCCCAGGATCATGCCCTGGGCTGAAGGCAGACACCCAATGACTGAGTCACCCAGGTGCCCCCTGTACTTTTAAATTCTTAAGCAACATATCAAAGTGAAGGGCATGTGTAAAGGCCCTGGGGTAAGTTAGAGAGCACTTAACATCATCAAAAAACAGACAGCTTAGTAGAATGTGGTGAAAGATGAAGCTACAGAGTTTTGTGGGGTCCAGAAAGCAGTGTGCCACAAGGGCCTTATTAAAGAGTTTGACCTCTAAAATAAAAGAATGGGATGATAGTAAAGCAGATGAATAAAATTATCAGACCTGCACTTAGAAAAGTTTCTGCTGATGCTTTGTGAAAGAGTTATCTGGGGAGGTCCATTTGGAATTTCAGAAACTGAAATCCAAAAATGCCCTCTCCACTAGTGCAGGTCTTTCTCTGAACCTATTTTTGGAGGAGTCAGCTGAACATAGCCCTTAGAACCAGTTAAGATCTTGAAACCAAGTAGACCTAGGGCTATTTACAGGGAATATAGGGTGTGTGTGTGTGTGTGTGTGTGTGTGTGTGTGTTTTTTTTAATTATCAGAATTTAAATATCCTGCTATTTACCAAACAATAAATTATTACATTTGGAGGAAAAAATATAAGACAGCTGGGAGAACAAAAACTGCAGAAAAGTGAAAAGAATTTTGTCATTTTCACTGAGAACATTTTCTTGCTTTGGCCAGTAGAAGTGAATTAGGAAGTGAATATATTACTATCTATACTTTTTTAGTTTTGAAATTCATCCCTCTTCTTTTCCCCTATAGTAAGCTGAATAACACTCCTAAAGATTCATTCCCACCCAGAACTTCAGAATTCAACCTTATTTAGAAACAGGGTCTTCACAGATGTAATTAATTAAGAATCTGGAGATAAAATCACTGTGGATTTAACATGGATTTTAATCCAATGACAGGTATTTTTATAAGAAGAGTAGAGAATACAGGGACAAAAGGGAAGACCATGTGAAGACAGAGACACAGATTCATTACCCAGCCACAAGCCAAGGAATGCCTGGGGCCTTCAGAAACTGGAAGAAGCAAGAAAGGTTTCCAGATTAGAGCCTTCAAAGGCAGCATGGTTCTGCTGACACCTTGATTTCAGATGTCTAAACCCCTGGAATCTTAAGAGAATAAATTTCTGTTGTTTTAAGTCACCAAGTCTGTGGTCATTTGTTATGCAGCCCTAGGAAACTAATACACCCACTAAATAAATGTTGAACAAATGGTTTGCTGTTGTCTATGTTTTGGTCCAATCCTGTTCCCTGGTTTCTGGCAGAAGCAACAAGGAGTATGTGGTACACCTTCCAGTAGGAAACACTGGTAGAGAGAAGATTTGGATGGGAAAATGAATTCAGACTTAGACGTGTTGACTTTCAGTTGTCTGTGCCTTATCTAAATAGATGTTAAACTGTCCATTGGATATATTGTTCTGGACTGCAGCACCTTGGTCCAGGCAGGCTGTATGCCAGGAGTTGTCTGTGCACAAGTGGTACATGACCCATAGAGTGGTTCCAGTTGCCTAGGAAGGAAGTGTTGTGAAAGAGAAAGGAGGAACATTTCAAACAGCTCCCCGAGGAGGTCTATCATTGAAACATGGGTAGAAGATGAACAGATGCTAAAGGGGACTGGGAGGAAACAATAGAGAAGATAGAGAAAGGTCAAGAGAGGATGGTAGCATTTCAGCAGGGGAGGAGATGACTGGCCCGTGTTAAATGCTGAGATGTCAAGTATGACACAGATTGAACATGGCCACTGGCATTAGCAACACGAGGGTCCCTGGGGGCCTCAGCAAAGAGTGGTTCCAGCAGAGTGGGATTCAGATTGGAGCAGCTTGAGAAGTATATTCATATTTGAAATATTTTGATACATTTTCTAAAAGGAAGAAAGTGAATAGGAAATGAGAGAAAGTCAAGGAAGCAAAGTTCACAAAGCTTGGTTGTGAAGGAGAATAGGATAAGAGAATGCTGTGTGTGTGTGTGTGTGTGTGTGTGAAGACATAAAGGACTTGGGAATGTTTAAATCCTGTTGAAAGGGAAACTTGAGGAGGAGAATTGTTTGAAGGGAATGAGCTGGAGGATACAGTAGTAGGGAGAGAGATGAAATAATAGTGTAAAGTTCCACAGAAGGTGATTGGAGGTGGGATTTATACGACACAAGGAGGAAGGTGTCCTCAGATAGGAGAAGAGAACTTTCCTCCACTGTGACTGTAGGAAAATGATGACAGGTAGGAGTAGCTGTGGATGTCAAGTGAAGGGAAGTTCAGGCTGTGAGTTCCCGCTGAATGTATGTCTTTTTCCAGAAAGTTAAAAGACCATGCCTTAGTTTTTCTCTGGTTCATACTCTATACTACTTCATACTGAGACCCTCTTCAATGCCTACAATTAGCCTAAATAGATGATATTTTAGGATTGTGGTTTCTCTAAAACTTCAGACTACAAAGCTCCGTATTTGACTAGTGTCAGAACACTGTACTGTTCTTATAAAATAAAAAGTTTTATAATTATTTTTTGGTTATTAATACCTCCAGAAAATAGTACAATTATCCATAGAAATATATTTTGCTATTTTCTTGAGAGAGACAAATTATAATACTTTCCAAAAGAAAAAATATGGCATATTCATGAAAAAAATTGCTTTGGGAACTTCCTAATGGATTCAATTAAACTTTTAAAAATGTAAGCAGTCAAAACTGCTGTTTTTTTATTATCCTCAAAGGAAATTGAATAAATACTGGAAAGTCAGTTGCTCATAAAATTACACAATGGACAGCAAGGAGATAGGTGTGGAGAAGTGACTTGGTAGGAGGGTAGGTAATGAGACAACTTAGTATCTTTTCTACAGTTCCTGTTACCAGACACATGATAAGCTGAATTTAGCAGCTGGCTACTGATTTACCCTTTGAGTTTTCCGGCCCCTGGCACATGAGAATTCTGATATCATGCCTGAACAACACTGAATAGTAAACCACATACTGCTTTAAAAATGTGTGTGGTCTGTGCATGTCCTTTTCTTTTTATGAGCTATTTTTCTTCCGAACTAATCCTTTTAGTACCTTATTAAATTCCTTATGGCATATTCACCCTCAGGAATGGCAGAAAGTACAGATCATCCCCCGCCCATTTTCTTTGACATAGCAATTTTTGCCTGATAATGATGTGGTAGAAATAGCAGCATACTTGGAAATCAAGAGTGAACTACTAATGAATGTTCATTCCTTATTTAATCTAGTACATTTGTTTTGTTGCTATACGTGTTAGCCTTCCGATCTATGGTTAATAAGCCATTCTTTTTGAGCTTATTACTCCTAGAGATAGGGGAATGTGTTACATCAGTGAAGTTAAGTAAATTTTGCCACACTTTATCTCTTGCTTTATAAATCACAGCAAGTAGCATAATTCATTTCAGTAATGTATTCATAGGGCAATTGTATGGCTCTACATGTAATAGTAATAAAGATTTTCTGGTAAAACTCAAGTACTGTTCACTTAAAAATATTCTAGATTTCATCAGTCTTCTGATGATAACAAAATTACTTTCATTTACCTTTTGAAAACTGATACTCCACCTGTGTGTAGATTTTTTCAGTTCCTGAATTTTTAGCTAAGGACTTAACAATTCAATTTTTACATTGTCATTTAGAGAATGTTGGGTTTCATTCTTGAAATATGGAGGTTAAAAATGGTAATGCAGAGAATATAATAAATTTTGAGGATTGCCAAATTGGGTTCTTATAGGCCTCTAAAACAGCTGCGGAAACAAACAAAAAAAACCCAAAAAACAAAAATAAGAATTTAGAAAACAGAGGCTTAGGGTTCTATATGACTCACTGCAAGACCTTTGGCAAGTCACTGAATGCCTCTGAGCTTCTGTCTTCCTGACTATACAATGAGAAAAGCAGACTAGATGTTCCTTCTAGCGTTCTCTTTAGCTCCGATGTTCCCAGGACAACCACACCTTAGGGGTCAGAGAATAATAACTATAAATAACGATTTATTTCTTTCAGAAAAAAAAGCATGCACACTAAATTAATATATTGCAAAGTAAGGGAGGAGCCCAATACAATGAAAAGGACATGGAGTGAATCAGACTGGTGTTCAGATCTTAGCTTCACCATTAATGGCTTTAAGTACTTCATGTAATGCTCTCTGAGAAGTTTCCTCACTTATAAAATGGGAGTGATCATTCCTCCTTGATGTGGTGATGACAGCAACTAACCAAATATATGTACAGAGCTTAGCACAGTGACAGGCACAGGAAGTACTCAACAGAGCCTAGTCATTATTTGTGTTGTTTTTGTCACAGAGGAGTGTTATGAGTAAAAAGGCATCCAGTACAATTTAGGTGCTCAATAGATAATACCTATTCTTGAATATAAGCAGTAGGAGTCTAGAGGTATAAGACTAGTCACATGGTAAGAGAAAAGAAGCATTAAAAATGGCCAGAAAAATTCCCATATCATGAGAATGAGGTAAGGAGCTTCTCAGTAAGGTCAGTAATCCCACACTGGGGAAGTAGGTGAATGATGTTGACTCAAAGTAGAAATTCACTGTGGATGTGATCTGCTCCTATGTCATCTAACACAAAGAATGCATCCCTTTACTTCTAAATTATAATTTTACAGTTGAACCTTCCAATGGTAGATTTGCTTGAAGTGAGACCCTCTCATGGTCTACCCCAGCTATATGTAAGAGTTACTTAGAGATCTTATGATCTTATGATCTCTGGCAGAATCCTTTTAGTTTTTTCTGTTCATATATATAATATATATATGATCATATATCAACATTATATATATATATATATATATATATAATTTTTCCCCCCAGTCCACTGTTGATTTTGCTGCTGTTTAGTCTTAGGAGGTAGTCATTGGGAAAACTGTCCTCTACTGGTATTCCT
The DNA here is from genome assembly GCF_002007445.2 of Ailuropoda melanoleuca. Classification (NCBI taxonomy): domain Eukaryota; kingdom Metazoa; phylum Chordata; class Mammalia; order Carnivora; family Ursidae; genus Ailuropoda; species Ailuropoda melanoleuca. The sequence goes on from NC_048219.1 coordinate 149,094,827, forward strand.
GCTTTTAGAACTAGGCAAGGGGTCTGCTCTGACTTTCCTTCAGTCATGTTCCACTCTAGGTGGTAAGGCATCCACTGGGCCTACCTGTCCCCTTCTAGTTTATGCTCTGGGTACCCATGACTCCAGAATCATATGTTCAGAGAGACTTCAGGCTTTAAGCCTGGTTCCTTCATTCTGAAGCTACAGCACATGAATATGTATACCCTATAGGTTCAAGGGGGTAGTTAAGGTAGCTACTTACTGCAAGAATGTGTGTGGAGATTGGAAGTGTGGCCTGGGATATGCATACATGGGTGAACAAGGCCCCTTCTCATATGGGACAGAGCCAGCATGGGAAGAAAAAGGGAAGGGTTATGGGCAAAAGACAGAAAAGGGGGAAGAGAATTTTAAATTTGAACTAGCCCTCCAGGCCATTAAGAAGATAGATTTGGCAAGGTAGGAGGATGGGACATATTCTAGACAATTTGGCAGTTTGATCCACAATGTTTAAGTATTTGGGCATGCATGTACGTGTCTCCTTTGTATTCCTATCCAGGCCTGTGGATGCTGGGGTAGGCCTGTCTGAGTGAGGTGATCACCACTGATAAATCCTTCAGCTCTAAGGAGGGCTCTGCTGTTACTAATTCCTCTTAGCACAAGTGATACAGTCCATGACTTTAGTAAGATTTCACTGAAGACCTGGAAATAACTGAAGTCTAATGCAGAGTAACCAACAGCTGTACTCAGCAATAGTTACTTTTAGGACCTGCAAACCCAGCTGGACTGCAGAGTCCCTGACTAGCTCCCACAGTGTCTGGTATTGCGGAGACCAGCTTCATCCTACCAGTGAGAATCACTTAATATCTCCAATCTCTAGTCTAAGCTCAACTATTTATTGTTGTTGTTCTTGTTTTAAATGAAATCAGACCTGTTTTACTGAAACCAGAATAACTGACACTAATACAATCTGNTCTGGTATTGCGGAGACCAGCTTCATCCTACCAGTGAGAATCACTTAATATCTCCAATCTCTACTCTAAGCTCAACTATTTATTGTTGTTCTTGTTTTAAATGAAATCAGACCTGTTTTACTGAAACCAGAATAACTGACACTAATACAATCTGCTTCCTTGAGATAAGATCTCACCTACCCATCTCACCCCTAACTTGTGTGTAATTTGACCACAGTGGCCTGGAAGAGATCATCACAATTGTTCTCCCTATTTCTCAAAACCCTGATTGCTCTGTCTTAACTAGCATTTATCTGTGCTATTAACAGATCAGTCTAGGCAGCAGAGCTTAAGCCTCAAGTCAATTCCCCCTCATAGCTTCACCTGTAATAGGAGGAGGAGGGGGTGGAAAAAGGGTGAGACTTGCAAGTCCCTCCTGTCATAGCCTGGCCTCAGCTCCCAGAATCCTATGAATAACTATCTAGGAAAAAAAAAAAAAACCACAAATTTTCAAGAACAAGTTATTCCTGATTTTAAGGCAGTCTAAATCAAGACCGGGGGGTGGGGAAGGGATTTCTCTACCCTCCAGGGGCAAAGTCTTGCTGATATTCCCAATTGTAGAATTAAAAATTCAATGTATCAGTTTGAAGTGGCAGCACTTGGGTCAACTTTTTATAATCCAGGGCTTTCTGAAAATATGGGTCTATATCTGTATCTATATCTGAAATTTAAAGTGCTCACCAATGTGAATTCTCCCAGAACAAAATGAGGTATGAGGTGTCAAGCACTTGCTACCTCTCCCTACTTAGTTTTCCAAATTATTAGAATCAAATCTCTGCCACACATTATTACATGTGTTTACTACTAAACAAATTGGTATTTATCATTAAAGGGAATAAGATCGGCCCTATCTATATCATGGACTATTGCGGTGATTGGAAGAAAAAATATTGTATGTTAGAGTAACATAGTAGCACCTCTAAACACCAGGGAGTAGGAGCAGCTCAGTGACATTACTGTTGGCTACTTCACAAGATGTATGTGTTGGTTTCAAAAGCAGACTGCAACTCATAAAATGAGAATCCAAAGGTTAGGTAATTCTATTATGTTTCCTTTCATACTGATGCTAGCTGTGCTAGGGAACATATTTGAATTCAATTCAATGTTTTATTGGGTGTCTTCTATGCACAAGCCAGTATGATAGGCATTGAAACTCAGACTACACTACCTGGGCTCAGAGCAACATTTTCAATTCCACTGCTTGGCTGTGTTTATATCCACCCTAGCAAACCTGTAAGAGTTCTGTGGCTGCTGCTGAAAACCAAGGATTTCTTTTGTTCTTCTCCATTTTCCTCCTTCGTTATTTTATATGACCAGGGAGAATGTTTGGATCTGCCTTCATCTAACAAGTGAATTACTTTGTCTTAGCATGAATACTAGGTGTAAGACACAACTATAAGATAAAAGCCAGATTACAGAATCAGCGGATCTGCTTTCAAACTCTTAACGAGTTGAGTCATTTAACATTATCAAATCAGACTTTGATCATAAGTCAAATTGGAATAAGAACAGTACCAATCTCATAGGGGTACTGTGAGGATTAAAGGGGATAATGAATATAAAGCCCTCAGCATAGAGACTCAAGTGTTAATCATTTAAAAATAGTATTTCTATTATTTCTGAACTAAAGAGGATACAGATTGCAATTTGAGACCCCTAATGCCAAGTATAGAATCCTTCTAAAGGGAGTAAACTACATCAATAATGTGGCATACAGTAAGGGACAGGGAAGAACTCTGTTATCCAGAATCCCATCTATGTAGAATATATCTGGGATATGGGAAGTAAATGAAAAATGAATCAGTGAGGCTAAATTAGGTATCACAAAGTACATATATACTCTGTACCAATAATTGGCACAAAAGAGATCATGAGCAATTGACAACAAACTATTATAAAATATTCTACAATGGTAATCATGATTTTTTTCTCATGTAGGTCTATTATTGATCTTTCATAGGGAGGGTTATATTATCCATGTTCACGTGCAATGGGCAAAGCTACTCCAATTTAGTCCTATTTTAGAAGTTACATTGTAGAAGTTCACTCTTGCAGTCAGCATGTAGGACACACACACACACAGATATACAGATTTCAAGGCCACACAGGCAGAGCTGCCATTCCCAGACAATCGCTAACTTCCCCTATGTCAGAGAACACTGAAGAAAGTAAACTCCTTCCTGATAAGACAGCTTTTAAAGTCTAAAATTGAGCAGTTGTAGACTGATAGAGAATGTTCCGGAAAACAGAAACAGAGGTCCTGATAGAAGAAAGAAATGTGAGCTAAGACACATAAGGAGTTTAGAACAATTCTACAAATGTAGTAGGCCTTTAACGAAAGTTACCTTTTATTATTTATTTATTATTATTCCAGGAAAAGAACTTGGACCTACAAAAGAATATCAGGGGAACCTAGACAGTTTGAAGAATGTGTGGAACAATTTAGAAACCTAGAAATTTAGATCCAAGGAGCATACAAGGATGTTTTGTTTATTTAAAAGAATCAATTCCTTAGGAGATAAAGGAACTATTGAAGACCTTTTGTAGTTTTGTTTTTGTTTTCATTTTTTGAAGACTTTTTGTAGTTGATCTCATGTTTAAGTAAACTCGGTGGTAATCTGCATACATATAGTTATTCCTTAGTTTTAAATTTGTCATTTCATAAAGTTCCAATATAAAACCCTTCCAGGTATTATTACACCTGATCATATCTGGACATACTCTAGTTGTTCAAGTGTGAGGGCCCACCCAGAGTGGGCAGATCCGATAAGCATGCCACCCCACGTAAACCTGCCTTAAGATGCACTCAAAGACCAGATCTTCTAAGCCCTTANTTGTTGGGGTATGCTTATAGTACAGTCATATATTTCACTCAAAGACCAGATCTTCTAAGCCCTTATTCAAAGACCATCTAGTTTCCTTTTTTTTAATTCAACAATAAGCATTTATTGAACTTCAAATGCCTACAAGGCCAAGAATATGTATCTGCCCAGACAGAGTAACTTTATACTCATAAATGAAATGGCAAATGTGTTGTGGGGAGCAATGAATGCCTTCAGGCCCCTGAATGAAGACCTCTGCTTCAAGATCTGGGTGAGACTGAAAAATCATTATAGTTGCCCATTAGAGACAGCTTTAGTTTTTGGATTTTGAATACATAATCCTTAGGTCTGTAATCACTCCCTATAAGAAGGAAATGTTGCTTTCCTGTTAGCTATCAATTGACTTACCTGAAGTTTTGAAAGCATTCATATACATTCTCTGCTAGGACACTGATTTTGAAGGCCTTTTATAAAAGTTAATGACTCGTAGGACAATCTGTGTGACTGAAACACAATGGTAGCCTGTGTAGGTGGTTACCATGTGTCACATACTGTGCCATTTTTCTAATTAGTCATACATCCTGAAGCAGTTAAGGATGTCTGCGGGAAGAAAAATGAATTACACTAGGACTGCTCTTAGTCTNAGTGATACCTGAAGTTTTGAAAGCATTCATATACATTCTCTGCTAGGACACTGATTTTGAAGGCCTTTTATAAAAGTTAATGACTCGTAGGACAATCTGTGTGACTGAAACACAATGGTAGCCTGTGTAGGTGGTTACCATGTGTCACATACTGTGCCATTTTTCTAATTAGTCATACATCCTGAAGCAGTTAAGGATGTCTGTGGGAAGAAAAATGAATTACACTAGGACTGCTCTTAGTCTGACCTATGGTGAACTTGAATGAGTAAAATACTCCCTGGAGAGAAAACTACTCACTATATAAGGTAGGTGTACTCATTTCTTTCAAGGCAACAGGATACATTTAGTAGCAAAGAGAAGAGTTTATCAAATATATCCTGAGACCCTTTGGTGGTTTGTTGTTTTTCAGGCTCAATTTCTTAGCATCTAAGATCTGTCCCTTAAAAAGAGAGTAGTCCATAAGCTGAAACTGATCAAGAGCCTAAATTCTGTTCATGAAATCTTCCTCATGAAGGGATGGAAAAGAATTTAATTTAGATTTTAGCAAGCAGTCTAGCATAATTTTTAGATAAACTATAAGGCCACTGACTTGAATTTAATTTGACCTGATAAAATTTAATTACTCTTAGACAAAGCAAATTCTTTCTAATTAGATTTGATGTGAAAAAATTAAAACACAGCAAATTAACAAAGGAAAGTGATGTCCAGATAATAAAAGCCAGGAAAATTACATGTACTTAAAGGAGTGGTCTGGAAAGAGTACTAATAACTAAACAAAGGAAATTTGGTGTGGTAATGGTAGGAGGAAAGGTGGCCAAAGAAAAGAATACTGTGTTAATGAGCCTCTGGGTCGGTGACTGAGATTGTAAAAGGAAGCAAAGAATAAAACCTGAGTGTTAGAAGAAACTCAGTTATCTACAATCATCCTATTATGCACAGAGGAGGAAACAGGCCTTACATATTAAAGTGACTTGTCCAAAGATACAAAATATGACAATGTATTGCTGTTGAGGATGTAGAAAAACAAGCTCTTATTGACTGCTGGTAGAAATGCAGACCAGTTTAGCCATTTCAGAAGGCAGTTTCTTACAAAACTAAACATAGTCTTACCATACGATCCAGCAATTTTGGTCCTATTTACCCAACTGATTAAAAAATGCATGTCCACCAAAAAATACACATGTGAATATGTAGGACAGCTTTATTCATAATCACCCAAAACTGGAAGAAACCAAGGTATTCTTTAATAGGCGAATGCATAAACAAACAGTGATACATCCATGCAATGGAATGCTATTCAATGATAAAAAGAAATGATCTATCAAGCAACAAAAAGACAGGGATGAATCTTAAATACATATTGGTATGTCAAAGAAGTCAGCGTGAAAGGCTAAATACTTTAAGATTCCAATTATGACATTCTGGAAAAGGCAGAATTATAGAGACAGTTAAAAAAATCACTGTGGTTGCCAGAGGTTAAGAGGGAGAAGGAGAGCACTGAACAGGCAATGCACAGGGGATATTTTAGGGTGATGAAACTCTTCTGTATGATACTATAATAGATTCATGTCACTATGTAATTGTCAAAATCCATCAAAATTTACAGTATAGAGAGTGAACCCTAATGTATGCCAATTAAAGACAATCATTTAGGGAGTCAGATGATCCCAGGATGGAATGTGCAATGTGACAAAAGAATGTAACTGTATTACAAATGCCTAACAACACAACAAATGTGTATTGCAAACAACCTCACTGCAGGGGGTGAGAGGAAAAGCTACTGACCTGCGTATTTTGGAAATGAGTGAGGTCTGTAAGACTCGATAAAAGCAAAGGAAACTATATATAAGCACTGTACTCTAGCTGATGAAATTATTTCCCATGGGGTACAAGTTAACAATTTTAATACCATTATATATGTATACTGGAACAATGAAGCAAATGGATAATGAGTCATCATACCCAGATTTCTCACTGTTGAAATGAGAGGTTACAGAACGAGGAAGGGAAAGGGGCTAAAATAATCTGTGTAGTAATAGATTAGAGTCAGAGATATAAGTATGAACTCACATTTAGTATAATATAGCTGTAGATAGTTACATATACAAATATTTATAGAGATGTGTATATACATGGGCTATTATTTACAAAGAGATGTCTCCTTACTCGGTCAGCTGAGAGGGCCTAGAAGCAAGGACACTCCAGGCTGGACACCAAATACCCAGACCTTTGTTTCTCATACCATTCACCAATAAAAAGAATGAGAGCTTCTTGGAGAAATGTCTGATTCTAGGACTAGAAATATATAAGGCTAGAGCACCTTGCAGTGCCAGAGAGTAAGGAAGTGCTCAGAAAACAATGCACAATGACATAGGTACATCAAAGGGACACAAGAGCCAACTGAAAGAGTTCCCAGTGGTAAAAACTAGAACAATTTGAGCAAAAAAAAAATGAGGTTTGGATTGTAATCCAAACTGTAAAATAAATATCCACAAGTCCATACTGAAACAAAGAAATGTCTGAATAAATGAACAAATGAGGGAGAGAAGACAAATCTCCCTTGCAGGAAAATTCCAAATAATTTTGGTAGATATTCTGCCCTCCAGAAGGCAGAGCAAAACTCCCCTCATGTGGGCTATGCAGAGGGACCTCTTTCCAGCATATATGATAGAAAGGTGGGGCAGAGGAGAGGAACTTCACAGTGGAGACACCTGACAAATGCCATCTCATCTAGGTGACAATGGTTAACAACAACAGTGATTTCAACATACTATTACATTGATAGTATATACTCTTTTTTTTTTTAAAGATTTATTTACTTATTTGAGAGAGAGAGAGAGAGTAATGGGCAGGGTCAGAGGGAAAAAATATCAAGCAGACTCCCTACGGAGTTCAGAGCCCTTCATGGGGCTTGATCTCACGACCCTGAGATCATGACCTGAGCCAAAACCAAGAATCGGACGCTTAACCGGCTGCACCACCCAGGTGCCGCAATAGCATACATTCTTGATATGCTGTGATGAAAATAGCATTTTATCTCAAGAGTCTTCCTTCCAAAAATATATATATAAACCCAGTATAATCATAAGAAAAGCAACAGTCCCAAATGAGGGACATTCTACAAAATTTCTGACCAATCCGCAAAACTATACACGTCATCAAAACCAAGTCTGAGACACTAGCACAGTCAAGATGAGTCTAAGGAGATAGAATGACTGAAATATGGTACCTTGTATGGGTTCCTGAAACAGAAAAAAAAGGACATCAGGTAAAAACTGAAGAAATCTGAAAAATGTATGAACTTCAGTTAATAAAAATGTGTTGATATTGGTTCATTAATTGTAGCAAATGAGCCATACTAATGTAAGATGTTACTACCAGGAGAAAGTGGCTGTGGGGTATATGGTAACTCCCTGTACTATCTTTGCAGTTTTTCTTTAAAATTGTTCTAAAAGAAATTCGAAAGTTTATTTTAAAAATGTGTTGAGCAGAATTTCAGAATGGAGTGAGTTTCATGCATGTTTTCAGTAGAAATAATGGCATATGTGTTCCACAACACCCAGAATCACAGGACTGACCATCTTGATTTTGCCAAAGGCTTTTAGGTAATTTTTTAGTGGTGGAAGGGTAGGCATTGTTTCAATAGGAACACACTATTTTTTTAAACAATGGAATTGGGAAACACTATTTTACTTTAATTTTTGGAAGATATTTATATTATTAAAAAAGTATTATATTTTGCAGTGCACACTTTAAATTGTTCCAGGCTTTTACTTCACATTGATAACTAGCTTGCAACCAGGAAGCAGTTTAAAGCAGAGAAATCTTGATGCTTTCTAAAATGCTAAGTACTGAAGATATTTTTCCAAACAAAAACATTCTGAAATGCATATGCTTTCAATACATTCTGTTGTTCAGGGTCAGGTCGTCCAGTTTTTAAATTCATCATGCTTCTCTTCCATCTATTGAGAGATTGGCAGAGAGGATGAGGGGGATATTTTTAGAGGGGGAAAAGAAAAAAAAATACAGAATATCAAAAGGTTGTCCAAATGTGCTTTTTGGATTATCTGTAGACTTGATTTCTATATGTTGTATCATCTCCCACTTAATGCAGTATCATTCAGCCATATTATGTATTTCCAGATGTCCAGAAAAGAGAAAAATAAAGATCATGGTGGAAAGCAGTCTTGGCAAGCAGACAGCATGGCCAGGGGTCTCCTGCCCTGTGTTTCATTCTTCTGACTGAGTCACAGTTCTGCTTGTGGCCTTGGGTTTGAAGGAATCCCCAAAGACCTGCCTTGACTGTGTGCTCAGGACTGAGGCTGACTTCCACTGTGACTTGGTCATCAGATTGCTGGTATCTAATAAAATACTTTATCACCATAGAAGAGGATGAATCATCAGTACATTTCCTCCCAAACCTAGAATCTTGCATAGAGGCTTTGGCCCCAAATACTCCATTTATCAGATCTTACAAGAGGGTGAGAATCATTGGAAAAGCCTTGGGCCCTTTAATGAATTTACAGTGTGTTTGAGAGTAAGAGAAACAAAGAGGTTTTTATGAAAGTTGGCCAATTTGTAGCAGCAGTTCTGGTCAAAGTCCAGGAGACGTCAACTAGATGGCATACATACCGAGTGTCCCTAAGTTTCAATATTCTCCATCAACAAGCAACAGGGTTCCTGCTGAACGTACAATACAACATAATTATCTTTTACTTTCTGTTTTTTCTCTGTATGCCTGTGCCATTTATCAGTCTTTCAAATATACTATTCTTCAAAAACTTGTGCTAGCCTGTTCACATATCACTTTTTCAACATCCTATTAGAGCACTAATCACACTCTGATGTCATTGGCAAGTTTGCTTGTGTGTGTGTGTTGAGAGGGAACAGTTTATTTCATGTATCAACAGAAAAGACTCTTATTTTGTTGACATAATTTCAGACCTTTCAGTTAAAGGTGGGGGCAGTTGCTCAGGGAAGGGACCTATTTTCTTCTGAAATGACAGGCCTAATAAAACCAGAAAAGTTATGATGAAGGGGGAGCTTATTATAGCCAAATACCCAATGGGCCCCAAAGAGAAGACTGACAGCTTTCCCTCAAGAGAGCCTGGGCTGAGAAAGGCAGCAAGCAGTTTTACTTGTGGAGATCATCTCCATGATGGCTAGAGATCTGGATATGCTGGAAGGTGAGAGAGTAAGGGAAGTGGAGTGAATGCAAAGTGTGCATAGTCATGCCTCTGCTTTATGATTTTTTTTAAAGATTTTATTTATTTATTTGACAGAGAGTGAGACAGCCAGCGAGAGAGGGAACACAAGGAGGGGGAGTGGGGGAGGAAGAAGCAGGCTCCCAGCGGAGCAGGGAGCCTGATGTGGGGCTTGATCCCGGGACTCTGGGATCATGCCCTGGGCTGAAGGCAGAGGCTTAACGACTGAGCCACCCAGGCACCCCTGCATTATGATTCTTTACTTGGCTTTGTGTTATTTGAAAGGGAAAGGAAAATTTGGAAGAGTAGGAAAAAAAATGTGATACCTATCTCAGTTGGCTGGAGCCACCATAACAAACAAGATGGCTTAGAATGAAAGAAACTTAATGTCTCACAATTGTGGAGGCTAGAAGGCTGAAATCAAGGTGTCAACAGGGCCATCTCCCTCTGAAGGCCCTAGGGAAGGATCTGTACTAGCTTCTGGTAGTTTCTTGGATTATGGTAGTATAACTCCAAGCTTCACATGCTGTTCCATTGTCTGCGTGTCCAAATTTCCCCTTTTTATAAGGGCACCAGTAATATCGGATTAGGGGCCCACCCTATTCCAGATGACTGCATTTTAACTATTTAATCTACAACAACCCTATTTCCAAATAAGGTTACATTCTAGGTACTAGGGAATAGGATTCCAACATATGAATTGGAAGGGGGCATAATTCAATTCATAACAATATGAAACTGTACACATGGACTTGAGACAATTGAAAAATGGCTGTTCTTATAGTTGATGGGTCTCTGTGCTAAGAGACTGCCCTCTTTGATTTGTGATCTGGCCCAGGACATGTTGAAATCATAACAATGGCATGGATTAGGACTGTGTTAATTGTAAATATTTTTAAAAAGTAAATTGCCTTTTTAGAAATAACTCATTCATCAAAATGCTCATCTTCTTACTTCAATGTGTCTACCATTTTTTTCATGTACTTCCAAAATTCTTCCTTAATAATTCTCCATTGTGATTTTTCCTCTAATCTCGCCAATCTTTGAGGAGGAGGGTTCAATAGAAGAGACTAGGTGTATGGTAATTTTATAATCAGTAAATGTACTTAGAATTTATTTATCTTATTTTTCTTTGATGCTTTAATCCTTGCCCAATCTCTGCATTTCTTAAAACTAGTGTAAAAATAATTTTAGTTGTTTGGTGTAAGAACATTTCAGAATTAATCCTGCATTGAGTTAGAGGTTCAAGAGCTCCTACCACATCTAACAGACTCCAAATCTCTGATTATATACAAGTTTTAATAGTACCAAGTTATTTTTATTCTGAAAAATGAATTCATCAAATGTTTCCCTAGTGAACATTCTAATTGTTAATTAACAATAGAATGTAACACACAACAAAGGAAAAGTAAGGGCTGGGCAAAAGGCAACTGTTACTTTTTTAAGAAAATAGAACTTGAATAGGAAGCGGATATGCTTTTTATTTTTTTAAACCTCACAAGAAACCCAGAATTCTACATTTTTACCTCACTGACAAAAAGAATCTGAGAACCTTGATATTCTCCAGATCACAGAACAGATGCAGTGATAATTCTGAGTCTTAGACATTTGGCATAGTTGAGGTTTTAGGACAAGGTATTCTGGCAGAAGAAAGAAGACCCTAATTAGCAAAGTATCCTTGTTAACCTTTAAAGTACTGTCCTTTGTATCCTATAAGATTTTTAAATAGATGCACATCATTTGTTTACATCATTTCAGTTCTATGACTTAATGTATTCCAACACTGGCTTCAAAGCCTTACTTATTTACCCGGCAAATGAGCCTAGTGGAGAAGGAACATAACGACATTGTGGAAAGTAATTTGTTCTCTGAAAATCTCTCTGTCTCCTTTTTCACAAGAAACAACTTCGTTTCTAAGGTTTCTCTTTCCATAACATACACTAAAGTATTGCCCATCAATGCTACATTTCCTTTTGGAGGTTCTGAATATGGAATGGCTGTATGAAATAAGATGGTAACTGACAATGTGGCCTAGACCTCCTCTTTCCTGGGTTTTACACAGTTGAGAGGCTAAGGATCAAAGGGAAGAGAGAAATGAGGTACAATAGGGTCTGGAGAGGGCATATGATGTCTGGTCTGACCCTAGCTGCCCAAAGCTTGGAGGGACCTTAGGTGACCTGCTCCGGTTGAGGTCCAAGGGGTTATTGGCATTGACCTGCTTTTAGATACAGACTTCAAGGATGGAGAGGCGAGAGCCTGAATTTTGCCAGAGCACTTGCCCAGGGTGTTCCCTTTACATTTTGAGATGAGATAACTGGAGCGCCAAGTCAACTTGAATCCTGTGTGTCAGAGGGAAGGCAAGGATTTGGTAGCTCCTAGGAGTTTCACTATTACTCCAGGAGGGCTGCCAAGTACTGTGCCCTCACATTTGGTAATAGTCTGAGTACTCTTTCCTCATGGTGCCAGTTTGCCCAAGAAAGGCCTGAGTTGCAGGCCACCAGAAAACAGTTTGCCAAATATACTAATTTCCTTTCAGCTATTTGTTCTCTTGGAACCCAGAATTTCTGAAATCACTAAAATTTCACAGTCTGGAAACTATTATACACATTTCTGTTTTTGTTTTTCTTTACATTGAAGGAATAAGAAAGCACATACATTTGGAGGGTTTTACCTCAATAGCATTTGCTGCTTAGATCCCATATGTTGTAATAGCAAAGAACACAGACAGAAGAAAAGATCAAGAAAGAGAACCACCTATATTATTAGGTATTAGCCTTTACTGAGTTAAGCACTGTGTGTGTATTCTTTCAGTTTGCCCTTACAACAGCCTGAGGAGGTAATTTTGAGAAGTTTAGGTATCTGCCAGGTCACAATTCTTTAGCGATAGAATGGGATTCAAACCTAGAACTGTCTGATTACAGAGTCCAGGTCATAACAAGTCTCCTATATTGACTGCCAAGCTTTGCCTCCCCTGCTCAGTTTGGGACAGAGATAGAAACATGGGAGGAAAATGAATGGTTACAAATCAGCAACACTAAAAAGTGATTAGAATGTGTATCCTGCTACTTTGGCTGTAAATTGCTATTTTCTAGAGTCGTAGGTGACAGCTCACTACCGAGGTTGATGTGTACGTAATTACTAACATTGCCAAATTGAGCCAGGAGAATTTGCTTTTGATGAATCAAAGTGTCGAGGGAAAGACCTTAGGCTGGCTTCTGGCCCACGATTCACCTTGAGATATATAACCTCAATCCTTTGGTCAATTTCCTTAATGTGTATTTCCCATCTGAAGGCCCCCAGGGCTCTTATACAGAATAGACTAGTTGATTAACATCTGCCCACTGGCTGTAGGTTTGGTGCTTATGCCCCGCCCTAAAGTATCCACAACTAATTTTCTACCCTGAAATCTGAGATCATGAAGACATGAGTTGTACTGAACTCAGGCAGTGAACTCTGACCCAATATGGATATAGGAAAAAAAACAAATCCACAATTTGGGAACCATATGCTGATTGACCACTATATTACAAGTGGGAAATACATCATGGGTACCCTGAAATTGGACCTCTGTATTTCCTTAAGAGTAATTTTTGAAGATTTATTATTATTATTATTTATTTTTTTAAAGAGGGAGAGAGAGGGGAGAAATGGGAGACAGAGACAAAGGGAGAGAAAGAATCTTAAGCAGGCTCCATACCCAGTGCAGAGCCTGATGTGGGGCTTGATCTCATGGCCCTGAGATCATGACCTGAACTGAAATCAAGAGTCAGACGCTAAACTGACTGAGCCACCCAAGTGACCCAAAAGTATATTCATATGTGCTTTTCGGCAGTGCTTTTCATCTTTCATTAAATAGTAATATATTTTTAATAGAGGATAAATAAAAGAAAAATATGAACCGCATTCCATGACCCAAAGACAAACACTGCAACAGGTCTATCATTATCTAATCCTTTTCTAGCTTTATAAGAGAGAGGTACGTGTGTGTATTTCACATAACAAAATATTAACATTTGTGCCTTTAATATATGGTGAATAAATTAGAAATAACATTCAGTTAAAATCTGAGAGTTATTTTTAGGAGGAATTTTTTGATGAACAATTATAGTGTTTTTCCCATAATGAGATATAAATTTCATAATAAAATTATTAACTTTGAATCCAAGTGCCATCATAAGAATAATTTGGCACCAATTCCATATTATTGAAAGAATACTGATGTGGTCATTTTAGTCAGGTGTGGTTTGTTCTTTAGCGTTTCTCTGATGTGGTATTTTGCCTGGTGATGGTAAGAACAATACTAGCTGCTGACATTTATTGAGTGCTTAGTTTTGTTAGGGAAAAGTTCTAATTGCTCTTCCTTTTTTTTTTTTAAGATATTATTTATTTATTTGACAGAGAGAGAGAGAGAGCCAGCGAGAGAGGGAACACAAGCAGGGGGAGTGGGAGAGGAAGAGGCAGGCTCCCAGCAGAGGAGATGCGGGGCTCGATCCCAGAACACCAGGATCACGCCCTGAGCCAAAGGCAGATGCTTAACGACTGAGCCACCCAGGCGCCCCTAATTGCTCTTCCTTTATTAACTCATTTAACACTCAAAAGAATAGTACAATTCTCTATATGTTACACAGGAAGAAATTAGAGTAGTTTTCCCTCAAACAGTTAATAACTACTGGAACCAGGATATAGACCCAGCCAGTCTGGGTCCAATGCATTTCAGTTTTACTATTAGCCTCAAAGAAGGTAATCTTCCGGGGCGCCTGGGTGGCACAGCGGTGGCATCTGCCTTCAGCTCAGGGTGTGATCCCGGCGTTATGGGATCAAGCCCCACATCAGGCTCCTCCGCTATGAGCCTGCTTCTTCCTCTCCCACTCCCCCTGCTTGTGTTCCCTCTCTCGCTGGCTGTCTCTACCTCTGTCAAATAAATAAATAAAATTTTAAAAAAAAAAAAAAAGAAGGTAATCTTCCATTCCTATTATACCATGACTTCCCTTTTTGAATTTTTCATTTTAATTCATCATTAGTCAGCTCGAGTATATTTCCAAGCAATCTTTTTCAATAAGTATATGATTGGTTTATATTTACAAGTCTACATGTTAGATTTAATATATTTTTGACTCCAAGTTAACAGGAAATGTCACTCAAACCGACTTAAACCAGTAGTCTCAAACTTTAGCCTGCATTGGAAATCACCTGAGGGTCTTTCTTAAAACACAGATTGTTGAGCCCCACTCCAAGTTTCTGATTCCAGGGGTCTGACATGGGGCTCAAGAATTTGCATTTCTAATAAGTTCCCAGGTGAGGTTGCTGCTTCTGGGCTGGGACCATACTTTGAGAAAATTCACTGACTATAAAAGTCAAGATTCAGGTCTCAGGTTGGCTTAACCCAATTTCTCCAGCTCCATTTCTCTACATCTTTCTTAGGTGTTGTCTCCTCTGTGTCTCTACCTAATCTTCAAACAGTAGCAAGATGCCGGTAGCCATTTTAATCCTTTAAACTGTGTGTAAAAATATCCAAGAAAAAGAACTCCATTCTTTCAGCATTTTTTGTAAGAACAAGGAAATTCCTTTACCAAAGCCTACAGAAAATTTCACTGGGTCTTGACCTAAATTAGATCACCTCTTTATTTTTGAACAAATTCTACTGCAGAGGGAGCAGTGTTTGCTGATTGGCTTAGTTAGGCCTGTGTTCCTGAACCAATCACAGTCAAGAAGAATGGTCTACCTCTAAGATCATTCAAGAATGACCCTGGAACAGCAAGAATTGTGGTCTCTAGATTGAGGAAGAGAACTTTGCTATTTTGCCGTATTTTCTATTGTTTTGGTTCAAAGCACATAAAAAAAAAAGACAAAAGTTTTCTTTCAAGAAAAATCTTTAGAGGGGCACCTGGGTGGCACAGAGGTTAAGCGTCTGCCTTCAGCTCAGGGCATGATCCCGGCGTTATGGGATCGAGCCCCACATCAGGCTCCTCCGCTATGAGCCTGCTTCTTCCTCTCCCACTCCCCCTGCTTGTGTTCCCTCTCTCTCTGGCTGTCTCTATCTCTATCGAATAAATAAATAAAATCTTAAAAAAAAAAAGAAAAATCTTTAGAATTTATCTTTNTATGAGCCTGCTTCTTCCTCTCCCACTCCCCCTGCTTGTGTTCCCTCTCTCTCTCTGGCTGTCTCTATCTCTATCGAATGAATAAATAAAATCTTAAAAAAAAAAAAGAAAAATCTTTAGAATTTATCTTTGGAAAATTGTAGACTATAAAATTTTGCCTTCCCAGGTCAACCTTAAACCTAATATTTTAAGTTTATATATTAATAACAATATCACAATATCTACAATTAAATAACAAGAATATATATTTCTAAACACTGCCTTTAACACATGATACTGAATGAGATTTTTCCCTAAATAAAATAGGTAGCTGTCTATATCCAAAGACTCATTGTAGTAATGAAGAGGGAGTCATTAATCTATAGGGTATGTGAGATAGGCCAAAAACTGTATTTCACATGCATTATCTAATTGTATCTGCTTGGCAACCCTAACAATTAGGTAACACTAATATCTATGCTTTGTAGATGAGGATCATACAGTATTTATACTACAGTATTATAGAATAATACATATTGTCTACTCTAATTTAAATGAATATAATGATGTATTTTTCTTGATAACTATATAATACATATTACTCATTTGTTTTAAAAATTACCTCTCTGAAGTACATATCAAAAGCAATAACTAAAGTTAAGAGAGATACGCTGATGTATGTGGTTGTTTTCATATCAAATTTGTTTAATTAAATTTAATTGCATATTTAAGTGTTTATTATGCATAAGACATCATGTATAAAAAATACACATAGTATATCTATGAGAGAGAGAGGGAGGGAGGGAGGGAGAAGAGATAATATCCATAAAGCTCTTAATATAATGCCTGGCTCGTGCTCATATTAAATACCCTCATAATAATGTTAGCCGTTATTGGTATTTTTATTTAATTCAATGTAACAGATATTTATTAGGAACCATAAGCTGTGAAGTACTGTTCAAGGAAATGAATACATATTCATAAAGACAAGCATTAAACACCATATATTAAACACCAGCCCCTTTAGCATAGGCTGTTCTTAATATACTCATTACAGAGGCAATTTCTCAAGCAAATTAGTCGTGTAACTTGTTTCTTGATAACAGCACAGGGAGTTAAGACTGCCAAAATCAACAGTGTATTTCAAAGGCTTCCAGGTTCTCTGTAACAAAGGCTGAGTAAGCCATGACTCATAATCAGGAAACTTCTATTTGAGGGCCTTATTATCTTTCTTCATATCTGGGGTGTGGGAAAGACTGGTAGCAGTGGGCAGCACACAGGGGAGGAGTTCCGTTCTGTTTCCAGCGCCACAAAGTGAGTGAGAAGCTATGTAGTGAAAGTTCTCCTGTATAGTTTTTTCTTATTCAAGGGAGCCCCCAGGATGTGTATACAGTGGTCTGAAAACATATTCAGGACAATGGAGCTGTGCTAGAATTTCTAATCTATTCAAGTCTGTGGTTAAGTCAGTCACACTCATTATCTAGAAGTAAACAGACTGTCTTGCATCTAGTCTCTTTGGAGTGCTTGCTGCTTCTGTCTGTGTGTTTTATTTATTTATGGGGTAAGGACGGAGTGTGTTTTTAAGGCTCAACTTTGAACCTGCACATAATGTAAATAAAAAAGAAGGGTTTTCCAACTGCCCAGAAAGGGTTTAAATTGTGACTGTCATGTATTTGTTGTGTGGCCTAGGGCAATACTTTATATTTCTACACCATAAATTTCCTGTCTTTTATTTATTTATTTTTTAAATATATTAATTCTTTTTTTTTTTTTTAAGATTTTATTTATTTGACAGAGACAGCCAGCGAGAGTGGGAACATAAGCAGGGGGAGTGGGAGAGGAAGAAGCAGGCTCCTAGCAGAGAAGCCTGATGTGGGGCTCGATCCCAGAGCGCTGGGATCACGCCCTGAGCCAAAGGCAGATGCTTAACGACTGTGCCACCCAGGCGCCCCAAATTTCCTGTCTTTTAAAAGTGTGATATTGTCTACCTACTGATTTTATTGTAAAAAATAAGTTAGATTGCAAATGAAAAAGAGAGTCATCACAGCTGGCACATAGTAGTCTCTAAGAAAGAAAGAAAGAAAGAAAGAGAGAGAAAGAAAGGGAGAAAGAAAGAGAAAGAGAGAGAGAAAGAAAAAGAGAAAAAGAAAGAAAGAAAGAAAGAAAGAAAGAAAGAAAGAAAGAAAGAAAGAAAACGAATGAACCTATTTAGTTGGTGTTATGCTAACTGTCCATTATATTTAAGATAATCATATAATATACTTTATACCCCAAGGACATTTTTTCAGAGCGAAGGGGTCACTATTACTAATTAGCTCAGGATAGCCAGCCAAACGAAGACTATCCTGAGCAAGTCTGGAGGTATGCTCACTCTAATTATAATCATGTTGCTTTGTTGATAGGGTAAAGGGAGGAGTCAGAACTCCTTATCTCCTGATATAACTTCGCAATCATTTACGTATTTTATTGCTGTTGGCACAAAAGGCCCAAGGTTCCTCTCAGACACTTCGCAGTTACTTATCATTGGTTCACAAAAACAACATAGTTTGTGATAAGTGGCATAGAAATAAAAAGAAAGCGTATGACCCAGTTTTCTCCTTCCCTTACTTTACTTACTTTCCTCCTCAGCTGAAGAAAACCTAGATCTACTTCTTGCCCAAGGAGCCACTGAAATGCTTAGGACCCCCAAGAATAGCATCCACCTGCCACAACACCAAAATATCCCTGGAATTGGTGGGTTAAGAGTAGAAAGGAGACCTTTCATAAATTTTGCTTTGGTATCCTATAACTTAAATTTGTCATGATCTGGAAAGCATCTCCTCCCTTCTGTCTCTATTTAATCCAAAATATATTTGATGATATACTTGATGGCATTCAAGACACTGACTAAATTTGATGGCAAGGGAATGTGGTTATACATCCTGCTTTAAATTCCTATTTGATGGGAAACAAATAATCTTGTTATTCACCTAAGGAAGACTTTTTAAACTGAGGATAAAAAGAACTGTGACAATTTTAAATACTTTTACATTTTTATAACATTTCAATTCTTAAACATAGAAGACATAGAGTGTGTAAAGTACATGCATGAAAAATCTGACAATGCCTATTTTTTTATTTTTTTTATTTTTATTTTTTTAAAGATTTTATTTATTTATTCGACAGAGACAGAGAGACAGCCAGCGAGAGAGAGAACACAAGCAGGGGAAGTGGGAGAGGAAGAAGCAGGCTCACAGCAGAGGAGCCTGATGTGGGGCTCGATACCGTAACGCCAGGATCACGCCCTGAGCCGAAGGCAGATNGAGAGAGAACACAAGCAGGGGAAGTGGGAGAGGAAGAAGCAGGCTCACAGCAGAGGAGCCTGATGTGGGGCTCGATACCGTAACGCCAGGATCACGCCCTGAGCCGAAGGCAGATGCTTAACCGCTATGCCACCCAGGCGCCCCTATTTTTTTATTTTGAAGACTGATTCTGAACTATCTTAAATTAGCTGTTAAATCTTGACTTTTCTAATAAACCAAGGCCAGGTAATTTGAGCCCTGATCCAAAGAACTGTCTAGGCTCTACCATCTACATATTGGGAAAGAGGTATAGAAGAAGTTAATACCAGACCTTCAATGTCAATAGGCTGAGTGCTGCTTCATGGACACCTGGCAAATTTCCTGTTCACAAAAGTGCACCTGGGAAGATCTTTTATTTGTTCATTCATTCATAGGAATTTATTGTGTTCCTAGTAAGTATCATGTTCAAGTCCAGATGCTGGAGATTCAAGCATGGTCACTGTTCATTACTATAAAATGAAACCCAGTATTAATGACAAAGGGAAGCCCAAGGCACTGTAGGAAACTATCGTGTTCTGGGGAACAGAGAAGGGTCTCTGAGTATGTGATTTGTTAACCTGAGTAGCGTAAGTATGAATAATCATTTTATAATGGAAATGATGTCCAATGCAGGAGGGACAATCTGTGAGAGATGGGAAGAGAGAGCTTGGTGTAAGGATCTAATAATAGACTATTATGTCTAGAAAAAAGACACTCAGTCAATATGCTGGAGAGGTGAGGGGAGGCCAAATTATGGAGGCTTTGTATATTAAATTAGGAATTCCAACTTTATCTGGCAGGTATTTGGGAAGTCATTGAGAGGTTTTATGCAGAAGGCTAACATGATCAGATATACATTTTATATAGGTAATTAAGGCTACGAGAGACCAATTAGAGAAGTATACAATGGTCAAGATCAAAATTAATAGCATTTTCTACAAAGATGCTGTTGGTGGAAATGGAGAAATTTAGGAAGGAGTATTAACACGATTTGGTGATCAACTGGATATGGGCAGCAAACTAAAAGATGCCTAAGTTTTGGCTTAGAAACCTGAAAGGATAGTGATGCCCTTAAATATATGTATAGGGAATATATAAGGAGAAGTGGGTTGCAGGGTATTGATAGTGCATTCCACTTTGGACAAGTTGAGTTTGAAATATCCTTGATACATTCAAGGAGAGATGTCAAACACAAAGTTGATTGTGTAGGTCAGGAGCTCAGAGAGCACATTGAACCATAGTTAGAGATTTGGGGTTCATTAGCTCTTAGAGTAGATGAGACACCCTGGAGAAAGTGGGTAGAATGAAAGAAGAGGAGCCTCAAAAAGAGACTCCTTTCATTATACCAACTTGTAAAAGAGGAGGAGGGCTGCTCTTACATTTCTCTGGCAAGAAAATGAGGTTTCAAAAGGCTCCAGGAAACAGGCAGCATATGACCCACAAGTGATGATAAGATAAAGTATCTGATATTATGTTCTGGGTTAGAGTGTCAGTCCATATCTAAATATAGTTTTAAAGCCAGATTCCAACTCAAGAAAACATCTCTTGAGCTCCTCTGGATGTGAAGAAGACTCACAGCCTGACTATCTCACTAATGTTATTACAGTTTCTTTGCTTTTCCTTCCCTTCTTTGGTAATGATCTATCCAGGACATGCTTCCCTGGTAACATGCCAGGCATGAGCAGCTTGAAGACTGCCCTCATTTTATCCTTAGATAATATTCTCACTCATATTATAGAAAAAGGAAGTTTTATGATAGGGGTAGTTGGAAAATAAAGTATCTGCTTACTCTAGCCATGAACTATAATTAGAAAGGCCCGAAATACCATAAGTAGTAATTCAACACTCATTTTTCTTAAGAATCTCATAAAACTTAATTAAGGAATGCAAAGGTCCTGATAAAAATTTTAAAATGTACACTGACAATGAAACAGATGCTCTTATTTTCCTCTCTGTGTTTCTAGTCTGCATCACATCCACTTACACAAGCTATCTCTCTTCACTGTAAGAGGCAAATCTTAGAATCATAGCATATTAAATTTGAAAGGACCCCCAAGAGATTCTCTCACTCAGCCCTCTCTGCCCTGGCCCCATACCCACTTACAGATGAGGAAGTTGAGGTACAGTGACAATGGCACCTTGAATTTACATTTACATGTTGCTATATATTTAAATAATGATGTTGACATTCAAGAGAATATTAGTGATTACACTGGTGAAGATCCCAGGCTCTTGGAATCAGTTGACTGGACCTGACAATCACACAAGCCTTGGGCAAATTACTTAGCCTCTCAGATCTTTTGTTTCTGCATCTGTGAAATCAGTTTTTATAGTACCTACTCACAGGTATTGGTAGACAACTCTCCATAGGTTTCTTGTGATTCTGCCTATCTTTTGAGCAGACACACCAACTACTTTTGTTATGGACTACCGTTTCAAAAATGTTTGTACAGACGACAGCCTTGAAGGTTATAGTGTCTGCTTCAGGGCAAAGAGCTAGTTTGCTTACTATCCAGCAAAATAAAGATGTCTCCTTCTTCAGGTATGCTTCCTTCCCAATATAAAAGATTTGGGTTCCCTTATTTCAGGATTCTTCTCCTGCACTATGACCCTCTATGTGTATAGACATTGCATGGACCTCAGAGAACTGATACAAATGCTGATATTCTGGCGATTAATATTTATGTGGGTAATAAAGACCTTCATCTGTGACTCAGGAGTCTCACGTCTTCTGCCAACATCCATGTAATTGTGGCAGGCTAACATATTAGCTTCCAAGTAGAATAAAACCTCAGACCCTTCACAGTTCTTGACAATAGATTTCTGTAAGAACTGAGTAAAGCAAATAAACATAAAGAGCCTAGAAGAGTATCTGGCACATAAAGACTAAAGACTGAATAAAGTTTGGTTGTTAATGTCATTATATAGTTATATATGCCAATGCACATGATTTATTCATGGGCAAAACCAAGACTAGATTCCAGATCTGTAAAAACTCAGTCTAGGGGCACCTGGGTGGCTCAGTTGGTTAAGTGTTTGATTCTTGAAAGCAGCTCAGGTCTTGATCTCAGGATTGTGAGTTCAAGCCCCATGTTGGGCTCCAACTGGGCATGGAGCGCATGTGAAAACAAAAACAAAAACAAAAAAACTCAGTCTAATGTTCTTTTTACTTCTTCATTCTTCCAGCCCCTTCCACCCCAACATTACATTTTCTGCATATTTAACTTATAATTAATGTTGAAAATAATGTGGTTTAAGAGGAAGAATTAAGAATTTTATACCAACTTATTTGGTGAACATGTTAAAATTAGTACAAAAGAAACAATAGATCTGGTGATCAAAGACATCAGAGGATTAAAGTATTATGTTAAGAGAAAAATGGCCAAAACCATAGTAAGCTCTGATCCATATAAAAAACTAATTTGCCCAGAAATACATATAAGCAAAATACTATAAAGCTTGAAAATTCCCTAATGACAATCAACATTTTAATATGTATATTTTTATCTATGAAAATCACTGCTGGTTTTTGTTAAAGTCTCAAAGTAAATTTCTAAAATGTATATGTCATAGACAGACTCTCTGAAAGTAATGGCTCCCTAGTACTAATTGCTGAATTTTGAAATTTTCCCTAAGACATTTTCTATAAGTCATGGCTTAAGATTTTGTATCTGTATTACCACTGGAATAAAAAATACTATTAATCAAATACTTGCTTTATAGCTGATCCATACTTAGTATTTTACATGTTTTCTTTTATTGAATCCTTACAACAATCCTATGGGATAGAAACTATTAGTAACTTAATTTACTGATGGGGAAATCACTCACAGAAAAGTAATTTGCCCAAAATTATGCAGCTAGTAAGATCTAATGGACCATAGTGAACTAGTCTGATGACTAGTGATCCTTTTCATGAAATCCTGATTATACTGCCATAAACCTTTAGTTGTATTTACCAAGGAAATGCATATGGTGAGATCAAATGTTAAAATTAAGAAACTAGACTTTTCACAAAACCATAAAGGTAATTCAGTAGGCCAATAATTGCAAATCACAATTCAGTCCTACCCCTTCTGTAAGCTATTCACAAACAGTATGGATTCGAACTATTCTCTTGGATGGAATGTAAAAATTTTTAAGAAATATGCTTATCTAATTCAATATTAAAAGAAATAAATTTTTAAAAATCAATCATTCTTCTTCTAGAGACCCTTAAAGATTGTACTTTCACTGTAAATACAAACATTATGAGAAGATTATCAACTTTCACAATTTATTTCCCTCACTTTAACTCTCCCTGCTTCGCTGCTCACACACCTGACATCATGCTTTCGATCATGAGGTTAAGATCAATTTGTAGTGTGACTAATGTTTGAGATACAATGTTTCTAAAAAATTCAAGTTTTTGCCATTATTGTCAATTCATTTCTAGTTATTTCTCTTTTTGATTTGCTTAGTTCATCAGCTCTTTAAAAACACTGGAGCTTTTCCCCCCCTATGTCTCCTATGCTATTTCCAGAGTTCTGTTTTCTATCTTTCAGTCTGTCAAACATAGTAGCTCCATTTTTTTAAAACAACATTTCACCTGTTCTTTTTCTTTTCTACAGTGCACTTTATACTTTTGAAAATCAGCATGACCTTTTTCATTCATGATCAACATTTGCTACAACAGCTTCCCCTGAAGCCAAAAGGAAATAACTAGAACAAGCAACATGCTGAATGATCAGGATGTGGGGACTAAACCTATCCTGATGCTCAGTGGAGTACTTGGCCACCTACTCTATGTAATTTTAGGGATTTCAAAACCCCACATGTCTCCAGGTTTTTGAATACTGATTTGTCATTTGTCATGATCCTTGTTCATCATCAGTTTAAAGAGGCAGGGCCTTATCTTTAGTTGGCTGCTGGTAAAAAACCATAATCATAAATAATTATTGTTAGAAAAACTACATATCAACCTGGGGACTGAAGACAAGGTATTTCACCCTGCAGCAAGGAAACAGGAGGAAGGAAAGAACATCTCAGAGGTGAGATCTCTATAGTGGCAGAACATAAGAGGGCATCATGCTAGAGAGGTCTGGATCTCTGCAGGATATGGGAAACTTGGAAAACATTTGTCTCCCTGTGTGTCCAACAATGGAGCAAGCCCTGAGGGGATGATAAAATGGTAAGACATGGGCTCTGCCTTTAAAGAACTTCCCATCTAGCTATGGAGATCAAGCCCACACAACCCAGGTAGAACACTGTACATAATTATGTGGTATGGGCAAGACTATTAAGAGTTCAAAGACATTGAATACATTAGGATTACTAACAGCATTCTCTAAACACAATAATGAATGAAAAAGAAGAAGGAGAATGGTTAAAGAAGGAGATAGCAGTGGGTCAGCAGCATACGCCACTGATAGAGGTGTTGTGTGAAAGCAGTTACCAAAAGTTGAGGAAAAATATTTTTCAGCACATGTGGCTTTAAGATGGGGCATCTTAGAATGGGAGACTTGGAGTCCGTGTGAGGCCATGTTTCATCTGAAACCCTGGAATTCAATTTTTATTTATATATATTAAAAAAAACTCCAAATGGAATTTGCTCGTTACTCTCCTAATCCATGATGTTCGGCTCCACTGAGTTATAGCAAGTAGAACCTAAAAGCATCTATTAAGTGCCATTGTTGGCATGGTACTGAGGACTGAATTAATAGAACTCCATAAACCCTGTTCTTGCGCTATAGATCACTATTAATATTGTAACCTAAGGAAATATTGATAGTAGAAATATCATTAGCACATTCTTTGCAAGATGACAGAAAAGGAGTGGCCTATGCCAAAACACCTGTGTTTTCAGTGACTTTTTCTTTGTTCCTCACCCTTCTTTTCTCTAACTTCCTGAACGAATCTTGGCAGAAAGTTTAGTGAGTCATATCTAAGAGGTGGTAAAAGAGTGGCATATAAGGATGTGGGAAATCTTGAGTTTGGCTTTTTGGAATCCTAAAGAGATAGTGCTTTAAGGAGTAAAAGCCAACCCTATTCTTCAAAACGTTTCACAGATAACTGCCAATGGCATTTATGTTACAATAGGACCTGAGTTTTCATTGTGAAATAATTCATTAGAAGCAATGTTTCAAAAGAATAAGAACTCAAGGATTTAGAGAACTTAGACCCATTCCCAATACATCAAACGGTTTAATTTTTCTCTTGGAGAAGTCATTACCAACATTGTCATTAGGGAAATCTACCCATACTCAATTAAAAACAAAATTAGCCTGAAAAAATGGAGTGAACATTATAAGAACCAAATCCAGCTTTTCCCAATTTTGGCTTTTATTTTTCTGTTAGATGTAGAATTTTGGAAAATGTCTGGATTCAGTGCAATGGAGAATCATCCGGTGTAATGAAGTGTACAACAAGAACAAACTTGACTTGGAAATAAATTACTGGCTCGTAGGGAGTCATCTACAATTTTAACTTTGGAGGTAAATGAGGCATAATGCTATCGCTTATTCTATTTGTTATCCGGGATTTTTCCTTAGTGAAAACATGTTGAATAAGATTTTTTTTTATTATGAACACTTTGGTATTATTAGCATAATTTGCTAATAATTGCTGGGACCTGGAGTTTTTTGAAAACAAATATCCTTGTACCAGTTCTTACTTTGACTATATATTCATTTAATGCTTAATTGAGAAACTGAGATCTTGTTCATGATTGTTTTTCAGGATACTTTGAAGAAAACATTGTCGTGTGAATCCATGAAAGACATCAACATAGTGAATACCTTGGGGATTTTATGAATACTTATATTTTGTGAAAATGCAAGCCTGCTTTAAATTAAATTTTTCCATTTTTTTTCCTTAGGTAGATATTTCTGTATTGAAAAGTATAAGACTACAAAAATCAGAGCAACATATCAAGGGAGAAGGATGTCTAAATGTTAAAGTGTAGGAAGAGATTCAGTAGATGTTTTCTCTAGACATAAAGAGATGATGTGCTAGACAGTTCCTGGAACATGAGTAGAGCTCTGATGTATTGTTTTTGGTTGATTGATATACCAAGGACATGGTTGCCCTTCACAGTCAGAAGTGAACATAAGATGTGAAAAGTAAATAAAGTCTGAAAGAGCACTTGTGCTAGAGTATTTAATATTCTTTCTCTGTCAACACCACTCCCTGCCCCAGCCTGATTTATAAATGCCTATAGTATGGTGAAGCATCAGGAGGAGGAAATAATGGGACATCTGGAGATGGGAAAAGAGAAAAGAAAGAGGAGATCTGAAAAGGGGGTGGGGCTTAGAGTTAGAAGCAAAAGTGAGCTTTGTCAGTTAACTACTTGGGTAAAGTGGTATAATTTGTGGGATCAAAAAAAAAAGATATCAGAAAAGTAGAACTGGAATACATGGCTGTGGATCTAAATTGTACACACCATTGGCTTCTCTAATATCAGCTCTGTGTTCCCAGTTTATGGGTAGGAACAGGGTCCTGAGGGCATCCAATCATTACTCACAGTGGGGTAGATGGAAGTCTGAGGATGTGAAGCAGTGACTCTTGATACTGTGTAGCTCTAAACTCTTTGCTCACTTTGTTTTTATGATCCCTGGAAGAGTGGAGATGGCGCCACTTCTGTGGTAAGGTTAGCTGTTCTGGGATAACTGGGGATTGATAATTATTGTTATAAACTATCGGTAAAGCCTAATAAAGAATTTTTTTGGGCAGAGCTTTTGGAAAACCAGCTTCTAATGCCAGCCTCATAACTAATGGGGTATGTGAAATATTAGATAACAGCCTGTGTATATCTCAGCAGACTCTTTTAATAAATCAATCTCTACTGATGCCCTGCTGTTAAGAGTAAATGACATCAGATATATGCAACACTTTGACAGAAACGAGGCACAAGATTTATACTTGAGCTGTAGAATTTATTTTGCGCTTAGTATGGAAAAAGCCTCAGCCAAAGTAGCTATGTGTAAATTCTGAAGCATATACCATGAGAAAAGTACATCTTAAGGGTCCGTGTCTGTATATATTTGCAGGAGGTGCAAGGGAGTGGGGAGAAGTGCAGGTAATGGGAAAGGGACCCAATGAAATGACAGGGAAGAAGACCAAGGATTTTTCTTATATGAGTCTCTTAAACATTATCTCAGGTTATACTTCTGTTTTCTACATTAAAATAAAATGGATCTTTAAGGGGACCTTTCTTCCTTATGACATAATTACTTACATCAATATCTCTTCTCCTTTATTTAATTACAAACTCCTTGTGGAAGTCGTGTCTCATATTTTCTACCTATATGAGACACAGTACAGAGCTTTGCACACACACATATTCAAAAAACATCTGGTGAATGACTACTACCTCTTGATTTTCCAGCTGTTATATAGAGATGAAGCTCTGTTCACATGTTATTAATGATAGCTGTGGTGGCAGATAATAGAAGTTTGATAGGTGGTTCCAAGGGGCATGACTTGCTTTTTCAAAGAAGTGCTTTGAAAGGGAAATATTTCAATAACTGCCTAAAAATTCATCACTTATATCTGGCCATTGGCCAGGTTTCTGTGAATTTTTTTTAAATCATTCACAAAGTATATGTTCCTCAAAAACAGAGCCTGGGTTTCATCATCTGCAGGACACAGAATGCCAGTTTTTAAAAGTGCTTTTGAAATATAGTTTGCTATGTAATTATAGATGTAAAATTGTATCTCCTAGCTCAAAGAGAACTGTTGAAAGAAAAAGCAGATGCTTTGTTTGTCTAGAATGTCAGGGTCATTATTTTTATGGGATGCTTTTAAGAAACACTAATTTGTGGAAGAAAAACATCCCAGAAGGCAAATTTGACAGTTGAAATTCTCGTGCCCAAATTGTTTCGAGGATCATAATTAATTGAAACAATGAAAGGCTGAATACAGCTTTGTTTCGCTTCTTCACAGAGACAGTGAAGTGATTCTAAGTTAAATTTTCAAGATCTGAAAGATGAAAATATACTATGCTTTAGACAGAAAAACACAGGGTGATTGAGAGATTGTGAAATGCTGATGGGCATCCCAACAACATTCTAGTGTAGTTTCAACTGGCTCTAGACTCTTAGAATAAGCAAAATCCCTTCCCACACTGATAAACACATACTTGTATATAGCATTCCATTTTTGAAGCAGACTTAAATAGTATGTGAGTTTATTATTGTCTGGAAAGTGATGCCAATGAAAAACTGCCAATTTGGCCCTTTTAAAGAAATCAGAACCTAATCTTGTCTTAAAGTCAATGATTTTTGGTAAGTATAACAACTAATTTTAACAACTAAAACCAATTTGTGGGCAAACTTTACAAAATGGAATCTGTCATTTATATGGCAGAGGACTTTCAAGAACACAAATGCAGTTGTAGTTAAAATCAAGGAAAACTGTAAGCTTCAGGACCTAGATTGCTTTATACTACAAGTATAATTTATTTTTGAGGGTTTTTTTGGGAGAGGGCATATTTTTAATTGTAATTTCTCTTATTATTAGTCCATGCCTTGCACCCCATTGCTGCATTTTCTTTGGGGACATTTAACTTTGGAGAGAAATTAAAAACTGAATTATCTTATGTGGATCAGGATGGAGGTAGGGAGAAAGTTAGTAGTAATAAAAATATTGTTGGTAGGAAACAAATAGGGTTAACCAGCCTGAATCTGAGAAATAACCCTGAGTATAGGCCTTGCTAACGTCATAAACTATCTCCAGTAGTAGAAGGTGAGGAGATCCTGACAAGCTGGAGGGTGAGCCCTGTGCAGAATGTCTTGGTCTCACTCACAGAGCTTCTGTGCAAGAGGATTTCATAACTCAGAGTCTATTTTTCTGAAGAAAATTACCACTGATAGACATCTAGCAAAACAAAGGTGCTGAAATTTGTTAGTTCAGTGAAGGAGTAAGTGAATGAACACAGACCTTTCTTTCTCCTACAAGAGTTTAGTTCTTTCTACAGGACAGTTTTATGCAGTTAATCCAGCTGTACAATGTAATTTATTTGTATTTATTGACTTTCTACATGCTATCTCATATAGTCTGGGAATTCATCTACTATGGATAACATTGGAACGGGAAACTATTTCAACTTTTAAATAACTTATTTAAAAATAGGATTTTATAAATATTAAAAATTATAATAATTGTCATTTGAATACTAAGTTTTATATACACTACTAATCCTTGTATATGTATTACCTTTTTTTGTACACACAAAGAACAAACCAGGTCGGTATTAGCATCCCCGTTTTATACAGGAAACAGAGGCTCAGAATGGTAAGTCATATGCTCAAATTGCACAACTAGTAAGGAGCAGTGCCAGGAATCATACTCGGGAGTCTGATTCCAAGGCACACATTCTTAACCTCTAAATTGCCTTATAAACACAATCAATGAATATTTCAAACTTTTTAAAGACTGAAACATGAATGTAGATCCCCCTGTGACTATATATAATATATACATCGAAATGTAATTTCCAGGGCATGTGGACATACACACAGCCAACCCCGGCACCCTTTATGAATCCCATGTTTACTCACAAAAACACAATACTTAAAAACCAGAAAAATCGACGAACTCATGTAGAGAAATGGGAAGAAATATGAAAACTGCAATAAGTGGATTTCTAAAGGGCTTGCCACAGAAATAAACAAGTATTAAGAGAAAAAAAGAGGTTTATACCTTATGGCTCACCTGTGAATAAAATTTACTTGGTTAAAAAAAAAGAGAGAGAGAGTGAGAGAGAGAGAGAAAAGGTTTGGCACTGAATATTTTAGAGTAGTTATATGTTGATAACAAGTAGTTTGGAGTTTACCAAAACTTCAAACGTAACATCTATCCTTAAATATTAGCAAAATGAAGTTATAAAAGATTGATTTTCCCCTTGATTTTTTTTTCTTTCCCCCTTCTCCCCTCTCCCTTGTCTCCTTCCTCCCCTTAATCCCTCAAATTATTTATTTAGTGCATTTGTATACGCCAGGCACTATTTTGGATGCCTATAATATATAAAAATCACTCTCCTCAAGGAGTTTATATTCCAGTGGGGGGCACAGATGATAAAAATAAGCCAACAAAGGAAAATAACATAGTATACTAGAAAGTGATAAATGCTATGGAAAAAAAAAATAGGGCAGGATTAGTTCTCTAGGAATGACAGAGGCAGGCTACAGTTTAAAACAGGATGATCAAGAGAGTCCTCATTGAGAAGAGCATACTTAAGCAAAGAATTGAAAGAAGTGAAGGAGTTAACTATGTGGTTTTTGGAGGGAAAACTGTTCTAGACAGAGCACAGCTAGTGCATTGGCCCAAGGCAGAAGTGTGTCTGATATGCTTGAGGCAAGCAAGGAAGTTGTGTGGCTGAATGGAGTTAAGTAAGGGGGAGGGGCGGAGAACCAAGAATGACATCAGAGAGCTAATGGGGCCAAAACACATAAGGTCAAGTTAGCTTCATAAAGTCTTCCATGTTTACACTGAGAAAAATGAATAGCTAATGTAGGATTCAGAGTGACATGATCTGACATAGGATTTAAATTAATTGCTTTGGCTGCTGCTTTGAGAATAGACTAGTGGGCAAGAGTAGAAGCAAGGAAATCAATAAGGGGCTTTGCAATAATCTGAGTGAAGAAGAGTGAAAGATCATAAGTAGAACTGAGCAGGATTTGAATTCTGATTGCATCTTGTACTCTAAGCATCTAATGATATACATATTTCCCTCTAAGCACTGCTTTAGTGCTATCCCACAAATTGATGCACTGGGTCTTATTTTCATTCATTACAAAATATTTTCTAACTTCTCTTCTGATTTCCTCTTTTGACCCATGGGTTATTTAGAAGTAATTAGTTTTATTCTCTAATATTTAGGGACTTCGTATGTATCTTTTCTGTTGCTGATTTCTAGTCTAATTCTGTTAAAGTCTGAAACACACTTTATATTATTTTAATTCATTTAAATGAATTAATGTATTAAGGATTGTTGTATGACCTAGAATATGGTCTATGTTTTTTTTTAAGATTTTATTTATTTATTTGACAGAGAGATAGAGAGAGAGCACAAGTAGGCAGAGTGGCAGGCAGAGGGAGAGGGAGAAGCAAGCTCTCTGCTGAGCAGGGAGCCCGATGTGGGGCTCAAACCCAGGACCCAGGGATCGTGACTTGAGCCGAAGGCAGCTGCTTAACCGACTGAGCCACCCAGGCGCCCCTAGAATATGGTCTCTCTTAATGAATGTTCCATTTGAACTTGAAAAAATCTGTATTCTACAGTTGTTGAGTGTTCTATAAATATTAATTAGCTCAACTTTTCAATAATGTTCAAGTGTTTTATATCCTTACTAATTTTTTATTTGTCTTATCAGTGAGTGAGAGGAGTACTGACATCTCCAACTGTAATTGTGAATTTCTCTTTTATTTCTATGTATTTTGAAACTCTGTTGTTAGATGCATACGCATGTAGGATTACAATGTTTTCTTGGAGAACTGACCTCTTTATCATTATGTAATGTCCCTCTTTGTCCCTGGTAATATTCCTTATTCTAAAGCCTACTTTGTCCATTATAATATAGATACTCTTTTTTTTTTTTTGGTAAGTGTTTTCATGGTATATCTTTTTCCATTTGCACTTTTATTTATGTCCTACATTTAAAATGGTTTTCTTGTAGAAGCATATAGTTTTGTCTTGTTTTCTTGTCCAGTTTGACAATCTGAGCCTTTTAGTGTGTTTATACTATTTATGTTTAATGATATTAGTCTGTGGTTAGGTCAAACTCTATCATCTCGCTAACTGTTCTCTAATGTTCTGTCTGTTCTTTGTTTCTTTTGTCCTCTTTTTTCCCCTACTTTTGAATTTGTGGAGTATTTTTTAAAATTTTAGTTTACTTCTACTATAGGAGTATTTGCCTTTTTATACAACTTCTAATGGTTGGTGTAGGTTTTTAAATATGCAATTTAATTAGTCATGATCTACCTTAAATAATGTATCACTTCGTATGAAGTATAAGAACCTTAAAGTACTATATACCCAATTCCTCCCTTCTATCTGCTGTTGTTTTCATACATTTTGTATTTACATCTGTGATAAATATATAATACATTACTATTTTTGCTTTAGACAGTTGCCTTTGAAGAAATTAAAAGAAGAACAATTAATTTTACATTACCTTGCTTGATTCCACTTCCAATGCTCTTCATTTCGTGATGTAGATTCAAGTTAATGGTTGGTCTCATATTCCTTTTGCCTGAAGAACTTCCTAAATATATTTAAATATATTTTAAATGTAGAGCCAATGAAATTTCCAGGTGTATTTGATGTAGCCTTTGAGAGAAAGCAAAATCAAAGATGACCCCTAGAGTTTATAATAGAACTGCTGATAAATCACAATGAGCAGTAAATAAGTAAATAGAAAAGAATACATTTAGGAAGGAAGAAATATTAGTGTAAAAAAAATAATCAACCCTAAAAGAAAAATATGACTTGATATACCAAATGTATTTTTGTTTTTCTGTTTGTTTGTTTTTAAAGATTTTATTTATTTGAGAGAGAGAGTACAAGCTGAGGGAGGGGCAGAGGGACAAGCAGACTTCCCATTGAGCAGGGAGCCTGACGCAGGCTGATTCCAGGACCCTGAGATCATGACCTGAGCTGAAGGCAGATGCTTAACCAAAAGAGCCACCCAGGCACCCCCAAATGTATTTTGTTATTACTTATCTGCCATGGATTTTTCTGCCCCTCAAAGTCCTGATTTCAAAGACCCATAGAAGTCCCCAGGTTGGCAGAGGGGGCATAGATCTTGTGTGACTTCTATGTCTATATGTGCCTACCTCCTCTCATTAACCTGGATGCAAAACTCAGTCCCTTCACTGGTTTCAACAAGAAGTCTTTCCCTCACTTTCCTCTCATGTTCATCAGGTTTCCTCTTTTTTTTTTTAAACTCCTCCATGTTTGTTCCCTTATGAAATTGCTCCCTGTGAATTCTGAATTCTTCTTATTTTACGTGGAGTTTAGCTATCTCCTACACTCAGCATTATATAAACAAAACCCCTTAAGGAGGTTATTGGAATAAAGAAGGCCTCAGGATCTCCCATTCCTAGCAACTTAGGTTTAAGAATTTACCCCACTGTTGCAGGTAAAGTTCCCCAGGATTTGTATACAGGAGGTTTACTGGGAGTGCTCTTAGAATCAGTATCTGTGAAGGAGCAAGGGAAGACAAGACCAGGCAGAGGGAGAAGTTAAAATGAGATACAGTTGAAACAGTAACCTCAGTCAATGCCACAGAGATCTCTCAAGGCTGAGATGATCCTACAAAGATGTCCCACATTGGGGAACATAGCCCACAACAATCAATCATTGGATAACAGCTGCAGCCAGGGACAGGTACATAGACTTGGACAAGGCAGCTTCCTTCAGATGAGGTCAGTTCTCAGAGTTGCATGCAACTATAAGGCATTAACAAACACTACCAGCATCTGAGATCATGCAGCCTCGACTTTGAAGGGGAATCTGGGAAGTGTCCAAATGCATCCACTATAAACCATTCCCATACCACTCAGTTCCACTTGCTTCATAGAGTATATTGCCTCTACAGGGGAAAACTCCAGGGTTGTAATTGGTATCATTTTCTAGGAAAGCTTTATGAGGAGTTTAGTGGGACAAGTTACAGAGTCCCCTGCAGCTCTTCTCTAGGATGCATCTGATATTTATAGTCTCCCTCATCTATTAACCCAACTACTAAATTCTGATCACCTTTGACTATCATATCAGCTGGTCCCCCTCACTTACTTGGTGGGATGATCCAGGCTCCCTTCAGAGTAGGAGGTCTGGGCTTCTAGTTGCTGTGACCTTCTCAGGATGTGGCTTCTGCACATGCCTATTTACCATAAAAATTGGTGTGGGTTATACCAGGAGCCCCCTTCCACCCTACCCTTTCCCCAGCAGATGACCTGAGTGCCAAATGTATTTTTGTCTGTTCCTATTATTAACAACAACCCTATCTTCTCCTGATGATCAGAGACAATTACTCCTGCCAGAATGTGGATCTTTTTCTTTTTTTCTTTTTTTTTTCTTTTTGCCTACTGGATTCCTGGCACAAAGAACCTAAAGTAAACATGTGGCAGTCATAGCTAAAGTCTAGTGGAGCTCCTGTAGAAGCATCCTCCCTCTGAGAATCACAACTGTGAGAACTACAGAACCTAGAGTTGTGGGGATAGGAACTATAGATTTCCCAAGTGGGTCACTGGGAGTGATAAGTAGAGTCCCTCCTGCTCGCAACCTGTGGTTGATGATTTAGGGAGTGCTCTTTATCCTGAAGAATGAAGGTGTGCACCATATCCCTGTAGAGTATAATTTCCAAGTTGCCACCTTACGTGTACCTTCAAAAAGCCATTCCATCACTCCATCAGGCTGACAGAATCAAGTGGTAGAATATGTGATAGGACCAGTGAATTTCATTGTCATGTGCCTATTGTCACATCTCATTTGCTGTAAAGTGCTTTGCTTGGTCCAATGCAATTTATATAGGATTACATGTTGGTAGATTAAACATTCTGTTTGCCCTTGAATAATGGTGCTGTCTATGAGCCTAGTGGGCAGGAAAGGCAATCACATAGAGAACTCTACTGGAAATAAATTTCTGCTTTCCAAGATGGAATGGACAGTGTAATCAACTTTGGCTAGTTGGTCCCCTCAAGGGACGGTGCTCTATTACAGGGTCAGCACTAGTGTTACTGCTGTCAGTTTAGATAACTGGCAGCAGCAGTACTAGGTCCACCTTGGTGAGTGGTAATCCATGTTGTTGGGCCCAAACACAGCCTACATCCCTGCCTCCATAGCTTCTCCTGTATAAGCCCTTTGTACAACATTGGGGTGGCTTTTGACAAAGAGTGGCTATTGCCAACTGAATAAGTTACTCTGTAAGATTGTTTGGGGCCCCTTCATTAGTAGAGTCTCTCTGGTCCACATGATTATGTGAATCAAAGTTATTTATATGCCACACCCATGTTAACATGCCAATTCACATGTTTCTTCCCCAGACTTCTCTGTCTCATTAACTTTTTTCGAGCCCCTGACCAACACGTCAAATATTTGTCACTGCTAGTGAATCCATATATAATCTTATATCGATATACTTGTTTTCTGACACAAAATAGATGACAATGCACACCACCCAAAACTTTGCCAATGGGGAAGACTGCTGTCTTTCTAGGCCACGCCTGAGCGAGGCTGTTGTGCAAGGGTCCAAAGGCTCTATCAGTTGTCTACTCTTGTGTATCACACTACCCCAAAGCTAAGTGGTTTAAAACAACAGTGTATTGTTTCTTAAAGAGAGATGACAAACATGGCCAAGGATGAAGACAAGTGGAAGTGAATGAAGATGAAGGTCATAAAATGAGGGTGTGAAGAATAGGGACTGTGATATCACTATCAACAAACAATGAAAGGATTTGACAGGGACTGTGAGATAGACAATGAAGTAATAAATAAATATAGGAGATAAACTAGAAAAAATCTTTATGCTTTATCCTAAACAGAGCCATGACTCTTTACCTCTGTCTTCAGGCCTCTCCCAACTTCAGACCCCATTTGCCCGGTAAACATTCTTTTAAGGCTACCCTTTGAAAGACCCTATCAGAAACCACTGTGAGAAAATGGTCCCCCATTTACTGCCTTCATGTTATTACTTCAGCCTGGAATTCTCCTCCCACTCCACCACACCCCAACCCTCCATGAAATACTTAATTACTTTTTATGATCCAACTCAAATTCTTTTTGGATGTTAGTGGGGACTTAAACAAACAAACAAATTGAGCCTCAATGAAGAAACTCCTGTCAAGAATAGATTTTTCCTACCCCAAGCACACTGAATTCCTTAATCACAGGGCCTATTTTACCTATTTTCATGCTGCTGCACAAAGCACACAGTAGGTGCCGACACTTTGATGAATGATTGCTTTAGCACCTTATACTCAGGCCACACAGCCTTATATTATATTTTGCAGTCATTTATCATTTCTACACATTAAAATTTCCTTGAAGGCAGGCACCAGATCATAATTTTGATTTTCACAGAATCTAGTAAAGTGTTTTGATATCAAGCTAGGACACAAATATTTAATTTGTTACGTTAATTAGTACTAATCCAAGACACATGAGAAGAGAAACTGACCTGTGATGTAATTACAAGAACAGCCTCATAGCCTCAGTGAATCCCATGAAGATCTCTGAAGGTGGAGTGGCCCTTAGGTATGTCTTGAATCAAGGCCAGGGGGACAAGCACTTGTGTCCTGCATTGCCCAGGCATTGGATGTGTGCTGTGTCACAGGAAGAGGGCATAACCTTGGGGGAGGGAGCTTCCTTGAGCCAAGGACAATGCCTGAAGGAGGATGCAGCTGTGAACCATCAGCATCCAGATTCCAGCCAACAAGGGCCATCTATGTAGTGCATGGCAGCATCATATATGGCATCCCTGAGAGGGAAAAGGCAGCCTCTTGTTCACCTTCCATAAAAATCTTCTTATTGAGGTATGGGAAAGAAAACAAGACTGAATTTACTTGTAGCATCCAAGCCTCCAACTCCTTTGAGCCCAAACAACTTTTTCTCTTTGAGGATTTGAACTGGCGCTTGGGGTATTTATTTCTGGCTCTGCCCTGTCACTGGTATACTGCAAAAGTTTCTCACACTCACCTCCACAATGCAAGTCACCTATGACGGTACTGCCACTGGCCCAGCCTAATGAAGCAGGGTCTCCCTGCATCAGCAGACATCTCTGTGGCATGTGGCTTTCTGGAGGCTATACAGTTGTCCCCAGCTGGCAGATTGTAGCACTAAAAAAAATGGGCTTGAAAAAAATAAAATTCTCACTAGTGTCTTCCATCATCTTTTCCACTCAGGATCAAGGCTTACTTCTAGGTTAATGACTCCTACATATAGGGAAAAGCATCAGCTTCTGTTCTTTTCAGCCTCTGTATGCATGATCCCTGCCTCCTACAGAAGGAGCCAGAATATCTATTGGGCAATTTTGCTTGCAAGGATGACTCGTCTCCTTGATTCTTCCTTGTTTTCTGATCTTAATTTCTATATGGCTAAGGAGAGTTCCCAGGGAAATTATTGTTTGCTAAAAAATACCCATCTTTTTTATAACCAATTTTTTTTCAAAAGTGGGGAGGAAGATACTTTCCTTTTTGGCAACCTTATGCATTGAATAAGTACCATACAAATGGGTAGCTTTTAAGTTAAAGGCCGTTTGTACTTGCATGGTCCCAGCTGTTCTCTCTGAACTCAGATATCATACACTAAAACTAAATTAATGGACACAGTCTCTCACCAGGATTCCCATTTTTTTTCTGAATTTCAAACCAAGGCTGGAGGTTGGAAACCACTCTGTGGGACCTTACTTGTAGGAAAGCCGATTTACTAGGAAAGCTGGTAAACCAGCACCATGAACTGCAACTCCCCAAGTCTCAACTAAGGCCTCCAGTTCAACTCTGCCGTTTGGTTGGGTTCCATAAAGACAGCATCTACTTCCTCTCTTACTTCTTTTCTTGAATAAAGCTTTGCTAACAAGGAGAATTTAGATCTCCCATGAACTCTAAAGCTTCTCTAATAAGGCCTTGCTGTATGTTGCTCCTGTAATAACATGCTTTAACTGAATCTGATTTTCCAATCTGTTCAATAACACCTTGTCATATGGCTCATTGCAAAAGACTCTATTATTAACACATTTCCAGAGAACTCTTCTCCTTCCTGTTGGTGCACGGTGGGGAAGTGGATGTACGAGTCCCAGCAACTCTCCCCATTATCAAGTGCACTATTTGATGCTGTCAAGTATTTCGTCACAGATGTGAGGCTCTGGCAGGACTGAGATCATGTGTACCTACTAATGCCAAGTCTGTAAACTTCCTTTTAATCTTCACATCTCTGCCTCTGAAACCTGCCGCTACTGCAACACGGCATGCTGTCTTCAAACTCAAAATCTTTCTGTCTGTTACCTGACATTGGACTGCCTGAGAATGTATCCAGTGTATGGTTAACAGGTTAGCAATCTCTAGTGGGGATTCCACCATATGCTTGATGCCTGCTTCAATAGTAGATGTCCCACATCTGAGGGACTCAACAAATAGAGCCTGGTAAAAGGCAAAAGCGCAATGGCCACATACACACTTTCCATTAGGAAAAAAAAAAGTTATATTTTAGAGTCTGTTGAGGTAAACTTCTCAAAAAAACCTCTCACCTATAACTTGGCATGATTTTGGTTTATATAATGATTTGATACCTTGATTTTTGCTTAAAATATTTAATCTTGAACAGTGTGTCCCTATACAAAAACTGGAAAGTTGACCTCAGAGTAGATCTCCATGTTGGGTTCCTTATGAGGCTACTGGGGACCTATTCCTTTAAGATTCTTAGAAGAGCTATTATTAATTGAAAATAGAGGGCCTGGGGAGGCATATCCTGAAAATCCGTAAAGACTTTTTGAAAAGGTCTATGAGAAATCACCTTAAATATTTCAATTCTTAAGAAAGGGTTTTACAGCCATACATTTTGCTTCATGTTTACTCTAAGACCACATTTCTTGACAGCACCCTGAATTTGACTTTTGCCTGGAGGCTCTTACTTTTTAATTATTATTATTAGGTTCAGTTAGCCACTGTATAGTACAACATTTGTTTTTGATGTAGTGTTCAATGACTCATCAGTTCAGTATAACACCCAGTGCTCATCACGACATGTGGCCTCCTTAATACGCATCACCCTGTTACCTCATCCCCCCACCCCTTCCCCTCTGAAACCCTCAGTTTGTTTCCCAGGGTCCATAGTCTCTCATGGTTCATCTCTCTCTCTGATTTCTCCCACTTCAGATTTCTCTCCATTCCGCTATGGTCCTCTGTGCTATTGTTTATGTTCCACATACAAGTGAAACCATATGATAATTGTTTTTCTCTGCTTGACTTACTTCACTTAGCATAATCCCCTCCAGTTCCATCCATGTCAATGCAAATGGTGGGTATTCATCCTTTCTGATGGCTGAGTAATATTCCATTGTATATATGGACCACATCTTCTTTATCCATTCATCTGTTGATGGACATCTCGGCTTCATCCACAGTTTGGCTATTGTGGACATTGCTGCTATGAACACTGGGATGCAGGTACCCCTTCTTTTCACTACATCTATATCTTTGGGGTAAATACCTAGTAGTGCAATTGCTGGATCATAGGGTAGCTCTATTCTTAACATCTTGAGGAACCTCCATACTGTTTTCCAGAGTGGCTACACCAGTTTGCATTCCCACCAACGGTGTAAGAGAGTTCCTCTTTCTCCACATCCTTGCCAACATTTGTTGTTTCTTGTTTTGTTAATTTTTGCCATTCTAACTGGTGTAAGGTGGTATCTCATTATGGTTTTGATTTGTATTTCTTTGATGGCTAGTGATGTTGAGCATTTTTTCATGTGTCTGTTTGCCATTTGGATGTCTTCTCTGGAGAAGTCTGTTTATATCTTCTGCCCATTTTTGACTGGGTTATTTGTTTTTTGAGTGTTGAGTTTGAGAAGTTCTTTATAGATCTTGGATATCAGTCCTTTATCTGTAATCTCATTTGCAAATATCTTCTCCCATTCCGTGGGTTGCCTCTTAGTTTTGTTGACTGTTTCCTTTGCTGTGCAGAAGCTTTTTATCTTGATGAAGCCTTACTTTTGAGAGTCTTCTTTGGGGAGATACTAAGGATGAGAAATATTTTATTTTTGAAACTAGCAAGTCAGGGGCCATTCTTATTTGTCCTAAGTTATGCTTAAAAATGGAGTAATTTTTTCTTTAGCTCATATCTCTTTATCTTATGATATGCAGCTAAAAGAAATTAGTTGTCACTTTCAACATTTAGCATAGAAATATCCCTAACCAGATCAATTATTCACTACATATGTTTCTCTATTTCTGTAGGTGACAGTTTTCCCAAACTTCCTATCACTACATATCAAAGATCTTCTATCTTCTAACCCCCAATACTATTCTACTCACTTACCTTCAAGCCTTCACTGATAGCTACTTTGAGGCTCACTGGTCCAGGTAACACCCATGTCCAGGTAACAAAATCTGTGAATCCTGCTAGATAGCAAATCCACATAAAACCTACATTTATTTCATTTTGCTCATGATTTTGTCTGATGGTAATTTTCAGAAGAACTCAGCTGGGCAGATCCTACCTGGAGCCACTCACATAGTCATTGTCAAATGTGGTCCAAAACTATATTGGCCATATGAAGGCTCAACAGGCTGAATGTCCAAGAGGGCTAATTCTCATGTCTGGCAGTTGAAGCCAGTTGTCAGCTGGGAGGCTCAGCTTGACTGTCACCTGGGGCATGTATATATGGCTTAGCTTCCTCAGACCTTAGTAGTTTGGGTAGTTGGACTTCTTAAATGATAACTCAGGACCCCAAGTATAAGTGTTCTCATGAGCAAGGTAACACCTTTTATGACCTGGTCTAAAAAATCACATAGCGTCATTTCTCCTTACTCTATAGTCAAAGTAGTTACAAACCCACCAACATTCAAAGTGAGGGAATGTATAGTTATCTCACAATGTGTGGAGTATCTAAGAATTTTGCAGCCATTTTTTAAAACCCACCAAAGGG
This sequence comes from Ailuropoda melanoleuca, assembly GCF_002007445.2. Classification (NCBI taxonomy): domain Eukaryota; kingdom Metazoa; phylum Chordata; class Mammalia; order Carnivora; family Ursidae; genus Ailuropoda; species Ailuropoda melanoleuca. Next base: position 149,135,503 of record NC_048219.1, read on the forward strand.
GCCTTGCTCTCTTGGTTTCTCTTGTATCACCAGCCCTTAGGAAAATACCAGATACATAGGGGATATTCCTAGAGTGTTTGCAGAAATAATGAATTTTGGTAGGAAAAGGAAGTTCTGTGGTTTGTGCTAACACTAGTGAGGCACCATGTGAGGGCTCTACCCCTGAGATCTTCAAGAAGTGGAGACACCATTATTGGCTACCCTGGGTTATATAAACAGTCATTTGTCTAAAAGCAAAAGGCTGACCCTTATGTTCTTCTCTTGGTCTTTTTCATTTTTTGATTATTCTAGGCTCAAGGGAAATTCCTACATTACCAGAGCTTTTATTTGCATTTTTGAATGACAATCAAGTTCACATACTCCAAGAATACATGGCATTACGATAACCTATAGCAGCCTCAAGTAACATATGGAAAAGAAGTGATCTGAAAGAACTGTGGATACTCTTCAGGTACTCAATTCCAGGGAGCAACTCCAGCCACACAGATATACAGCCAAATGTTCTTCTCTATTGCCTTGTAGTTTGGGTATATAGTAGAGTGTTCCCATATATTATGCCATGGGATACAGAGAAAGCCCATGTGTGGATGAAGGGAGCTATAGGAATATTATATACAAAGACCAAATACCTAGACTCTGAGTTAGGATGAGTTTCAATAAATTCACTTTTTACACATCACACAAAATTATAAACAGGACACAAGCCTTAAAAACCTTTGTTATTGTCCATTAACACCACCACCTAACAAGTTAGCCATATTTATAAGTGGAAATATCTTCTGAGAAATGTCAGGCATCTTATTTGAATCCTCTGAAACAAAACAATTTCTGTGATGCATGTATAGTGATGCCAAGAAATCCATCTGCCAGCCAGAATTTCATCCTTTAAATACCTTGTTATGGCAGCACAAAAGAACACAATGAGTTTTGTTTAGAGTGTCAGTCTGCCATCTCTGGGCTAAAAGGATTAGGTCTAAATTGCACATCATTACATAAGACTGTATGAAAATGTTTGCTTCTTTTGTCCTTAAAAGTACTTCATGGTGTTTTATAAATAGCAAAAAAAAAAAAATTAATTACGCTAAAGAAATCCATTCTGAGGGCCACAAGCAGTAGATCTGCCAGGCATTCCATTTTATGTTATTATTTATTCAGCACACAAAGGTCAGAGGCTTTTCAAGTACACTCGCTTGTTGGACATAGCAGGAGGCTGAGGAGAGGCCATAGAATGTGTTGGTTAAATGTGTAGATTTTGGTGTCAGTCAGCTCTGGTTTTAGCTTCTCTGACTAATAAATGTGCCTGGGAAATTTACTTACCCTCTCTGTGGCTCATTTTCCATATCTGTAACATTGAAGATAAAAGTATTCACCTTCTAGGGTTGGTTTAATGGTTAAAAGAGATAACATATGTAATTTACTCACCAGTTCTTAGCACAGAGTAGATGCACAGTTAAGTCAGATCAGAGTAAACACACACTTTCACTAGGTAGTGTGTGTGTGTGTGTGTGTGTGTGTGTGTGTGTGTGTGAAAGCAGGGAAGGAAGCAGAGAGTAATGGGGGAAAGAAAGAGAGGGAAAGGGAGAGAGATAGATGGAGAGACTATTTTGAAAGGGGCATATAGAGAACACTGTTGGAGATACAGTATGGATGTGATGGTTATTTGTTAATGTTAACTTACCTGATGAAGAGATTTTGAATACTGAAGATATGGGAATGGGACCAGAATGAAATGTCAGGAAACATATGGAGATTTATGTTACTTTGAGAGTCACTAGTCTTCTGTACATATGATAAAGCAGAAAGTCAAAAACATTTCCCACTTCCTGTTTTCCCTTATATTTCCATTTCAACCATATTTTTGCACCTGGCCTGGCACTTCCATGTACCCAATGTCAGATGTCTGTCCTTTGAATAGGACTCAGCTGTCCACTAGGTAAAGCAGTTGAAAAGCCACCAGGCCATTACACTGTCACTGCAAACAACTGAGAGGTATTTTCATGTTATTAATGGGAGGAGAGTCCAGTGTGATATACAAATAAAAGTGGACTTTTCTAAGGAATGAGAGTTAGGGAAGGAGTGAAGAAAAGATTTTAGGTGGACAAGGCCTTTTCTCCCTTTTCAGATGAACTGGTGAAGTCATTCCTACCCTCAATCTTTACAGGTTAGATCATTTGGAAGAAACACATTCTGCAAGAAAGTACAGTAATCTTGTCATTATTAATTAGAATAATAATTTCCATTGCTTAAGCTTATTTCTGTAGTGGTTTTTTTCAAAAAATAATATTCAGGTTTAGCCGTGTATGTTAATGCTTTTTCAAAAATATATATTTTTATTTTACCTTAACACAGTTCTGTTCAAAAACAACCTTCAGATAACCTTTTAAAATATTACTTATGAATCTGTGCACCTCAATAAAGTGTTTCCTGTTTTTCATTTCCCCAAGGCCAAAGTGACACAATTATTAGCTTTCGATAGAGTTAAACAGTAACTACCCATGCCTATTTTTGTGAAAGAATGGAAAACAAATATACCTTCAAGCAGTGAAACATTTGAAAAGATTCCCATACTTCAGTTCTTTCTTATTTTTTCTTTTTCCTAGAAGAACACAGAGGAATTTTTAAAAAACTAAATATTTTAAATAAACGTTTTCTCTACTTCTAGAGCTGAATAAAATCCTTTTCCTTTTAATAGGGAACCTCTTTAATCCTGTGTAGTAGTACTTACAATCTTCCAGGTACCATTCTAGATGCTGGGCATATACCAGTACACAAAACAGGTCAAAATCCCTGCCTTCATAGAGCGTACAGTCTAGTGGGGGGTGGGGGAAGACAGGAAATGAACAATATGAACACAGTAACAAACAATAAAAGGAAAATTAAGTCAGGAAGAGAAAAGGGAGTGTCAGAGAGGTTGGGCAGTGAGTATGACTTTAGGTAGTATGGTCAGAGAAGGACTATTGAGAAGATGACATTCAAGGGAACATGTGAAGGAAGTAGAGGAAGACACCGTGTTTTAAGGAACAGTTAGCAGGCCAAGTGGAGTCAGCTGAAGGGAATAGTAAGAAATGAGACACAAGAGGGGCCAGTCGGATAGCCTATTTTAAGGATGCTGGCTTTTATGCCATTACATTAAATGGCATTACAAATATGAAATAGGACACCACTAAAGGTATATCCACATCTTCTCTTTGTCTCTCAAGATTCATTCAGTATCCTTTTCCACCCTTTTCTCTGACCCCAGGAAGCTGAGCTCTCTCTACTCTTCCTCATGACCAATCACAGTTCTTCCTGTGGGCCACTTTCCTCCTCTTGCAGTTATTCAAATGTTCCCTCTGTCAGAGAAGCAGAGACCCAGCCAAACTGTGTTTCTCTGGATGGGTAGCTCTCAACAATGGCCTTAAGCATACCAGCTTCAGTGTGGGGAGAAGGAGGAGGGATGCGGGGGACACACTTCCTAAAATACAGATTCTTTGGCCTTACTGAAGACATTCAATCAGTATCTCTGAGTATCTCTGGCTTTGGGGCCAAAGAATCTGCATGTTTAATAAGTTTCTCAAGATCAGTTGTTTCTTACTGTGAGGCTTGCATTTTAAAAGTCCAGATTATAGAAACAGCACTCTTCTGATAGGATGCAAGTAATTTCTTAATACCCGATTTTTTTCCTTGCTCCGAAAATGAGAACTCTGAAATATTTGGTTTGGTTATATTATATTATGACTGACTGCAATCTGCTGAAATTTTATTCCTATTTTTAGTCAATGCTTATAAAATATTTTATTTTTCAAGTATTTTATCATTAAACTCTCTCCATAAGAATTGTTTTGCACAGTCCTCATCAATTTGTGTCACATGAGACTTGATGTCTTGTTTGCAAATTGGTAAGTTGTGGAAGGATAATCTATGACTTCTACGTATTTTTGTGGAACAGTGTTAACTTTTTTATTTAAATGCTAATGTTTCTCACATAAATAATTTTTCAACATTATACATGAATTAGAAATAGGGGTACCCAAAAGTTACTAATAAATTCTATATATCATGCTATGTTTTTGTGCTGTTCAAGCTGGTAGCACTGAACTTTGAGGACTTTTTCAGAGTTCTGGAAGGAAATTTACTCTGTGACTTACACCATCATAGAATTTGTGATGAGGAATTCACATTTCCACTAGAGTATGCAGCACTGCTTTCATATTACACATAATCTTCTGTGAAGAGAGACACCAGATTGATATTTTATAGAGTATTTGTGTTACAATCTCCATAGTTCAGCACTTTTAAACAAATATTGTCCTTCCAGGGTTTTTTGTTTTGTTTTGGTTTTTGTTTGCAGATTTCATAGGTTAATTTCCCCTGTGCCAAAATTTGCTATTTCAAGATACTGAGGCAAACAAGACTGTCAGAAATAAAAAACAAGGGATGCACTGTCATGTACAGAGCAGATAATAGTAAATACCTACCTGTGTAGCTGAATCCAATCCCTCTAAGGAAGGCTGGTTCATTTGGCCTCTTAATGAATTTTCCATTTTTTCCTAGCAGAGAGCGGGCAAGGTATTTTGATTGAGGGAGCTGCATAATGGATTTACCACAGGTTAAACTTGCCTTTCAAACTGGAGAGGATCAGGTGGAGTCTTTATGGCCCACTCTTGCAGGACTGTGTTTCCAGCAAATACTCAAAAGCATACACTTCCTCTCAAATATTAGTATTTGAAGCTGCTGGTTAAAAATACATCCAAAGGAATGCCAAACACTGAAGCAAATGGTCCATACATTTTAGGAATATAAGAAGAAAGGCTTGTGAATCTTTTAATAATTGTATTGCATGTAATAAAATGTCTTGAAAAATTCTTGCAGAATTTCTGTTTATGCCTTTGGTTAAACTAAGTCAATGTATTTAATATAAGTGCATTTTTAATACAGATAAAGAAACATCCCACTTTTTAAATAAATGTGTGTATTAGTGAAAAGGCATACAACAGTTCTAAATATTAGACATATTAGATAGTAAATGAGGATTAATCTATTAAAAAGGAAAAAATAGTTTTATATTAAATGGCTCAAGAAACTTTTTTTTACATTACTTCAAATTTTAACATAAGAATGATGTAGGATTTTTGAAATCCTAACACTGAAAAGGACCTTGGAAATCATTTAGTTCAGGAATACTAATAACAACAACAAGGATGTTAATAACATAACCAACCTTGGAGCACTTACCATCTCCGGGCCACTGTTTCAAGAACCTTTACATCTGTAATCTTGGTCAATCCTCACAACAATCCTACAATGTAAATGCTATTAAATTCATTTGACAGATGAGAGAACTGAGACACAAAGTGTTTAACAAATCTGCCTAAGGTCATAGAGCTAGCAAGCGGAAGAGTTAGTACTAAAGCTGAGGAACCACTTGTAAAATTATCCCAGCCCATTCTATCCATGGAAAGTGTACAGAGCTGTCAGGAGTATGATCTGAAGGTGCCAGGAGGTCTGCCTGAATACATCACCTTCAACAGTATACAACACTCCCTCAAATTCCCACCAACAGACAAAGTGCTTTATGCAAAGATAATGCCTCCAAAAGGATATAGTTCAAAAATAATACCTAAAAAGAATTGTCTGTTAATGATAGCAAGACGAGATAGATACATTTTAGAGAGATTTGGATGATAAAAGGAGAAAAAAGAAAATAAAAGAGCTGTTGAAGTTAAACACTATGATATATACTCTTGGTCAATCCTGGAAAAGTGAAAGGGGGATAAAGACAAAATTCAAGCAATTTGGCTTTGGTTGGATTTGGAAATTACCCATCTTTAGCCATCTTCTCATTTGGGAAATATAATCATACAGATAGTTAAACCTTTGCTATTTGTAATGGCAAAGTTTAACAGCAAAAATTATCTGTGTGTAACTTGTATTTTCCTCACCACTTGCCTTTTTTTTTTTTTTTAGGAAGGGAGTGGCAGAGGGCAAGGGAGAGAAACAATCTTAAGCACACTCCATGCCCAGTGCAGAGCCCAACACGGGGCTCAATCTCAAGATCCTGAGATCATAACCTGAGTGGAAATCAAGAGTTGGACATTTAATCAACTGAGCCACTTAAGCACCCAAACACTTGCTTTTTTGAACAGACATTCTTACATAGGGGTCCCATATATGGATTTCTTCTGATACACGAAATTTCCAATACGTATGGAAGAATGCACAGGGCCCTAAGAAGATTGTCCAAATTCTCATAAGTATATATGAGCCCCTTCAAAACACTTACTGTAGCACAAAATCAATCTAGCCCAGCTGCACTTCTTATATATCACTTAAAATTTACGCCTGCTGGAGGTGGTCTTTAACAGCTAGGAGAATATAACATACAACTGCTTTGAATTATGTACCCTAATGAGCATTGGGGCTACACTGAAGCCGGCATTTTAGAAAGAAAACATGGCATACAAAATGAACAAGAGCAGGATAATATTACCTGCCACCACTTTGCTAGAGCTATCTTTCCAGTTTTCATTGTGTTTCTGCAACAGCAGATACAACTATTCAGGATTGGGGTTTTAAGTAGATAATATGCAACAAGGAAGTGAGACAGGTATGTCAATAAAAGGTCTTAGGAGAGGGTTAGGCAGTTAGAATGGGCAATTAATTAAAAATGCTTTTCAAAATGAACAAACTGATCTGACTTTCTTGGTGAGCTATTACCAAGTTCTTTTGAGTTCTTAAAACATTTTCTTTACTCTGTGCTTAACAACAAATGTGGGCCAATCGCTGTGAGTTAATTGAAAAGGATTGTTTTCTAGTTGCCAAGAAACGGTGCTTTCTTACATTATGCAGGCCATTATGTGCACAGATCAAGCTTCCTGATTTTTCTTTGAGGGTTTAAGAATATAGGCTGCCGTGATTTAGTTGTCCCTTGAGGAGAGGAGCACAAATCAAGAAGGCTTTCAGGGGTGTTGTTCCATTTCAATTGAACAGGTAAGATTTGGATTTGAAAGTTCTACCTTATTCCTAATGCTTCACTTTTCCTAAATCATTTAAATGCTTTTATGTTGAATGAATGAGTGGATCTAAAATGATGATTTTTGATACTTGGGATACTTTCATGTAAAATCATGCGAAGTTGATTTTCTTCCAGCTGAAGCTTCTGAGAAAAGAAAGGTAGAGATAATAACAGACAGCTGTAAGACTGGCTCTTGAGTTGGTTTCTTCTTGATTTCAGAGTAGTAAATCCATGTAAACCAAGAAGTTGTGAGTGTGTTTAGGGTTGAAGTAATAAAATCATTGCTATGGTAGCGAATATCATTATTTCTGTTTCGAGAAAAGATTCCAAATCTTGTTTGACTTGTTCCAACTGAGAAATGGGCTTTATACTTGCTAACTTAAAAGGAAGACTTGTTGATTTTCTTTTTAACTTGCTTACTCATCTCTTAAAACCACATATATTTTCATTATCCCCTTTCTGTTGCCTATTTTCTTCATAGTTTTGTCTTAAAGATGAAGATAAAGTCAGATTCCTTATACTTAATACTACTACTAATAGGTTTGATACAAACAAAAAAGTCATCCTTCTTCCTCAGGAAGGAAAATCACATTTCTTGATTCAAAGTCACTTGCTCCCAGGCTCACCAATATAGTGCTCACGTGGGTAATAATGTGGGACAAGTGCTGGAAAAGGACTCTGGGAGTGAAGTTTCTTGGGTCAAATCATCCTCCCATTCTTGAGGAATTCACACTTTCATAGATTAGGTTGAACTCTGTAATCCCATGAATTTACACTTAAAACTTCAGAGTTCATATGGACTATATGTTGAAAACAGGTTGATTGGCAAATTTGCAAAGTTGAGTGCTGTTATTAATCCTTTCTTTCATCTCTCCCATGGTTCTGTGTTTCCTGAGAATATATTTCCTTTAAAAGGAAGATCATCAAAATGGATACAAGTCAGGTCAAATATTTGTTGTCTCATTAAGTAAGTTTCCATTTGTTCAGAGTTTGAAGACACCTGAGTATAAATGTGACCTGTGTAATATGAACCCTAGTTGATGCTGGAAAGAAATCCTTGTAGCATGCCTTTACCTGATAATATGATTTGGGTTTTCCACAAGTGAACCAATACTCTGGCAATGAAATTATTATGTGGAATAATGTCGATGAAGTGATCGTTAAATATGACATGCAATCCATCCATTTATTTTTAACTTACCAAAATGGAGTCTCCTTTCTTGAATTCCTATACATATTTTAATTAACTAAAATAAAGAGTCACAGTATTATCAGCTATCACAATTTTCATTACACTCTATTTTTTAATTTATATAGTAGTGAAATTAAAGCAGCCCTTTAAATAAATGCATAGTTTGAAGTTATGTATATTTGGTGTGATTTATTACCATTTTTTGTTGGAATTGCTTTTGTTTTCAGGTAAGACGTAATTAAACAGTTCCATTCTAGTTTACATTCCTTTCTTTGCCTTGTCAGATAGTGCTCTGTGCCCTGAAAATATACTTTTGATATTATTGGTACCATGTTGCTTAAAAAATCTGTACTGGTGAAGTTTTTGCTCAGTCTTTTTTTGCAATTACTGAAGCAAGGTGACAGGTGAGTATGTGGGATGGGTGGAGTGGAGCAAAAGTCAGACAGAGTATCTTACAGGCAGATTTCATCTCACATCTAGAACGCCATTTGTCAGTATAACAGAGTGATTGTGATATTAATAAAGTAACTGTAAAGAAAACATTTAACAGTATAACAAAAAATCTTGACTTTATTTCTGAATGGTATTTTTTAAATTAAGCAAATATTAACTGATGTTGATTTACTTCTCTGTGGATTAAGAGTTTTGCAAAAAAAATGATGTTCATCTATGTTGGGATGGAAATCAGTCTATAAAATTTTGTTCAACCTTAAATTGAGAAGGCACTGAATTAAATGGTAGTTTGTATATCACAGTAACTGAAATACCACAAAATGATAGGCATTTAAGGTCATTTATTGATTAGTGAATCTAATGGCTTTGAAACTTTATTTTGTGGACTCCTAGAGATTCCCAAAAGTATTGGGTGAAGGTGTGAAGGTGGGGAGAATGGCTAGCTGATGGTGTAGGGGAAATAAATCATATTAGCAACCAGCCATGCTCTTCCAGTTTGTCCACAAGAGTATAAACAGCCTGACTATTTGACAAACACTTCATAACAGTCAAGATACATTGTATTTCTAGTTACCCTGATGACAATTCAAGAAACCTAGCCAAGTATGAGATTAATTTGACATATCTCATTTATAGTGAACTCAAGAAGGATTTTGGCAGTCATTTCTTCTACTGCAGACACTTAGCATTTCTTTCATGTTCTAGAAATATTTCAGGGATTTTATTAATCAGCTTATCAATTTTTTTAACACTTTTTAAAAATTTTTTGAAAACTGGGATTATTTATTTCATAATACTACTGTTAAACATGATTTCAAGAATTCCTAAACACATTGTGCTTTTGATTACTAATTTCCCCAAACACCTTTGATATGAAATTTGCTTAACTTTAGGAATTCAGAATAATATGTAAAGTAATAATATATAAAGTATAAGGAGTATATTCTCTTCTTACCTAAAAATGGTCTCTTTATAATATTAGAAAATTGTTTTCAAAATGGAGAAGACACATTCAAAATATTTTAGTAATTTTAATTGTCCTAGTGTTCATACATAATCAGCACTAAACTTTACCTTGCTTAGATAAGGTACTCTTTTGTCCTTAGTTTTTGTTAAAATTGAGATTTTTTAACCCTTCAACTGTAATATGATTTTAAGCAACTCTTAGAAGTGTAAAGCCTAGAAATCATGATCTGACTGGATTGTCCACTTTCCTTTTCCTTCATTATTACTGGTACCAAAATGACAATGGTCACATTATCTTTAAGCCTATGTTCTATCCACATTACTAAACAGTGCTATGTTTTTATGACTTGTGGAATATTTCCCTCATTGCTTCTACTCATGGATAAGGAAGGATTAATTAAGGCAAGACAATAATATCTTCTGTTTAATTGCTGTGTTCCTGATTTTATGTCCAAAGTCACTCTTCAACAAAAATCCATTTAACCTATAGATATTTATTGAGCACCTATCATGTTCCAGAAACAGTTTTATGTTGAAATTCAGTAGTGAATAAGATACCAACCCTACTTTTATAGTGACTATGTTATACCAGATCAGAAGATCTCAAATGCTCTTTTCTTTCAACCATCTTTGATCTTGGTCTATTCTATGTTAAAAAACAAAACAACAGTAGCAGAATTTGGTGCATTATAAATGGTTGCAAGAGCTTGTTCATACTTTTTTTTTTTTTTTTTTTTGCATGTAAACCCTCTGTTTCTTGGAAACTATGAAGAACCATTTCATTAATTTCTAAACTTCACTTTCTGGCAAGTGTCTCTATTTTTAACTTGCTTGGTGTACATTCCAGAGAACAGTGACTTTGAAGTAAATTTTGAATGAAGGAAAATAGAATATTTGATGAGTTGAAATAATGTTAAGAGAATAGTCAATCTGGCATTTAGGGGAAAAAAGACATAAAAATAAAGATGGGAAATTGTGAGAGGAAAGAGGCCAGTCACGCTTGAAGTTTATTTTATTCGCTACGCCAACAAAAATGGTGAAAGGAAAGGAAAGGAAAGGAAAGGAAAGGAAAGGAAAGGAAAGGAAAGGAAAGAAAAACAGGAGAAAAGAAAAAAAGCAGTAATGTACCTTTCCAGTATAAGTGTGACTGGAATAATTCTTTTCTTCTCGTGAATCCTTTGGAATTCCTTACGTGTTTTATAGTTTATTCCTCAGTGGTCATTGATGAGATTCTTGGTTTCTTCTTTAGATAGGGAATGAGAAGCATAAATGAAGCAATGCAATACAATGTTAATATTCTTATCTCAATATTTCTTTTGATTTTACTTTATAGTTTCTTTCCCTCCCTAATGCTTGTTTTCTTAGTATGTGAAAAATTATTTTCTTAGGATATGCAGGACTTAAAATGTTATACTAATGTGTGAAAAAAAGGATTTGATGCTCTAAAACTCTCAGATTTTGTAAACCTATCAGTTTTTAAGTAATCATTTAACTTATTAAGATATTTACTGGGGTGCCTGGGTGGCTCAGTCCTTTAAGTGTCGGACTCTTGATTTTGGCTCAGGTAACAATTCTGGGGTCCTCAGGTCCCCCCAGAGCTCAGAAGGAAGTCTGCTTGAGGATTCACTCTCTCTCCTTCTGTCCCTCCCCCTGCTTATGCTCTCTTTTCCTCTCTTTCTCAAATAAATAAATCTTTAAAAAATTATGTTTATCAAAAGCTGTGATTTCTCCTTCTTCTTCTCTTTCATTTAAATATAAATTGAGATCTTACTTAACTAAGGAGTTATTTGTGTAAGAAATTCTGAAGAAATGATATAGATGTGGCTACGAAAAGTGTTTTTAAATTATGTAAGTGTATTTTCTGGAGTTTACTGAAAAATGAGAGAAATTCTAATACTATGGCTTATAACTAGTTTTCTAGCATTGAATTTGAGGAAAAAACTGAATCTTATCTTAAAAGTCTTAGTGGTACTGACAGATGGCAGTGAAATTGCCTTTGTTGTGTGAGCAAAATAAAGAGGAGTCTTTTTTCTTTGTTCAAGGACAGGCTTTGCCATCTATCAGTGGTCTGACGCAGGCAAGTTACTTAGTCTCCAAGAACCTAGATTGCCTCAACTATGAATTGAGTAAAAATACGCTCTCACAGTGTCATTATGGAAACCAAATGAGATAGCACAGTTTAGTACTTGTCACAGAGCAATTACATAACAGTAAGCGTTCCCCTTTCTTTATCACTTCAGTCAGTCTTAGACTATCCTAATTCATTTCATAGAAAAGATTCTAAAGGAACTTTAAAGATTGTCTAGTGTGCTACTTGATTTGATGCTTATTTATACAATATTCCCATAGTCACTAGTCTATGCTTTCATAATGCTCATAAAAATAAGTGTTACCTCTGATAGCAATAGACAGTTATAAATGTTATGTTGAAACATATGAAATTGCTACTTTTATAGGTCAAACAGTTAAATATTGGCAAGTTTCATATGATTCAACTTTATATATCTATATAATGTAAAATATAAATATATATAATACAAAAAACCCTTATTTCCCAAGAAATAATTTTATATGATAAAAGTCTGCCATAATTTGATAATGCTAGAATGTAAATGCAGTTCCACTAGCTGTTAAAAAACTTATAAAAAGACACTATTAAAAAAAATAGTATAATCAGTAAAAACCTTGAGCAGGGGTTAACAAACTAATCTGTGGGCCAAATCCAGCCGGCTATGTGTTTTTGTACAGCTCATGGGGTAAGAACTGTTTTAACATTTTTTAAAAAAAGATTTTATTTATTTATTTGACAGAGAGAGAGACAGCCAGCCAGAGAGAGAACACAAGCAGGGGGAGTGGGAGAGGAAGAAGCAGGCTCCCAGCGGAGCAGGGAGCCCAATGCGGGTCCTGGGATCATGCCCTGGGCTGAAGGCAGACACTTAACAACTGAGCCACCCAGGCGCCCCTGTTTTAACATTTTTAAACAGTTGATAAAAATCAAAAGAAGGATAATACTTTGTGACACATGAAAATTATATGAAATTCAAATTTCAGTGACCATAAATGAAATTTTGGGGGGGAACAAACCACGCTCGCTCATTAAATACTATCTTAGGCTGCTTTTGTTCTGCAAAGACAGAGTTGAATTGTTGTAATGACCTTTATGGCTTGTAAAGCCTAAAATATTTATTTATTACCTGGCCTTTTAGAGAAAAGGTTTGATGACTCCTGTCCCAAAGTCAAACTGCCTACATTTGCATGTGAGTGCCACCACTTCTTATGACTTAGCTAAGTTACCTAACCTTTGTGAACTTTAGTTTACACTTTTTAAAATAGGCACACTAATAGTATTTGACCCCATAGGATAATTATGAGTGCCTGGTACATCGTAAGTACTCTATAAATGTTACATAAATATTAATATTCTTCCAGGGAGCCACTGTAAATGGGAATAACAACTTAGAGAAGCTTGGAAAGCACAGATGGGCGATAATCGTTGCATCACCATATCACCTAACAACAGTCCTCAGCATTCTGTAGACGTTCATGTTAAAAAGTAACCACGTAACTCATATAAATGATTGTAATATTTACATCTCACTCATACCACATGGACCATTTCAAGTTAAAAATATTTAAGCTTCTAAATTTGCAAGTGCTAAGCTGCAAAATAGAGACTGTTTTCTCCCTGGGACAATGAACATCTGCTGAAACGATTTGTCCAACAGAGCATTTGCCTCTGCAGGCCTTTTTTTTTTTTTTTTTTTTTTAAGAAATGGAAAAAAAGATCATTGTTTAACTTCAACTCTTCTCATCTTCTAAACCAAGAAACAGTTTCTCTTGGGACTAGATGTTTCTAAGATTTGGAAAAGTAAAGGGGCCTCAGCTTATTATTTACTTTTTCCTATTTGCAAGTAAGGGTAAGTAGAATTTTACTTAGAGCCGTATTCCTCTTTCCTTCTTATTTAAATATTGCTTGAAAGACCACAGGTTTTCTAGATGATTTAAGATTTCTGAAGTGAATTGCGCTCTGCAGCCCTTTCTGAGAGAGACTGGGAGGTGGGGTAATGGTTATCCCTCAGCAGAGAGAAGGGCCAAGTTTTAAATTAGAAAGACTTGTAAGTAGCTCAGATCTATTACTTTTTGTATACAAAGTTAGAAGGATGTGGAGGGAAGATGATCCAAAATCTTGGAAGTAAAAAAAAATGCTCCCAAAGCTAAAATCCAATAGCATCCTAGAGAGAATGGAGGTTTCAGGAGAACTGCTGATAAACTTCAAGTCTAAGACTTATCAGTCAGGTTACCTCTCCAGCTTTTCTACAGCGGTTTCCCCTGGGAAAGATGAAGAGAGGACACTTCAGTTAGCTTTATAATGCTGTACTTAAGAGGTCAGTGAATAATAACTATTAGAGTTCTCTGGATAAACCAGCTTGAATTAAAGGTGCTTCTTTTGTTTCCTTACTTTAAAGTAGAGCTTCTCTAGTCCATGGGGATTACACCAAGAGCAATGAGTCATATCTGAAATGAGGAAGGGAAAGCGTTGTCGAATTTCATGTTGATTCATAAGAATACACATGAAAGGTTGTTCATGTGTTTCAACAGGGCAGGGAGGCAAAAGGGGAGACCAGAGAATCCAATGTTTGAGGATGGAAGAGTTTCTATTTGCTATGAAAGATTGAAGAACCTTGCTGTTTTCTAGAATGGATTCTATCATATATAAATTATTCCTGATTTTTTTGTTGTTTTCTAATTACTATTTTTGCTTATAATATAGTCAAGTTTGTGTGTGTGAGACAGAGAGAGAGAGAGAAAGAGAAAGAAAAAGGAAGAAAGAAACCGTTCAGCTACCAAGTCAAAAATATTTTGCCACCTGCTATGTATTTTGCCAGCCAGTTAAAATCTTTAGCATTCTTTGGTACGAAGCCTTAAGATGCTTGTGGGGTGGAGGGAAATTTTCCTCTGTTGGAATCTTTTGGATGATAGTCAAATACTTCTGTAATTTCCTTCACCATTTTTAGCTACTGTTGGCATCATTTATTTCAAGTATGCCTCTGGAATGTCAAGAAGATGCCAGATATTATTTTGAATGCTGTATTTTAATATAATATGAAGCTAAAGTTGTTCCTAGAGACTTTAGAAATAAAGGTAGGGTGCTTCTTTCTTATCTTTTAGCAAAATGGAAAACTTTAATTAAGGACCAAATAGAACTTTTGGTCCATCTCCTACCTGTGAAAGATTAGAAAGGAATTTTTATCCTTTGGCTACAGGCAGTAACAGATTTACCTGTCGGGAATGGGGGAAGGAATTGAGTAGAAGGAAAACCAGAAGCTAGACTCATCACTTAAGTTATCAAATCGTCCAAATATTTGGTCCAAAGCCAGTGACTTCATTTGAGTTGTTTTGTCCTGGATATGGGCATTTGGGTCCTCCTCATTTAAACCTTTCAGAATAATGATTCTAGCAATACTCTGAAATAAACGTTCTATAGTTATTTTCCCAGTTGAATAAGTCTATAATTAGAAAGCCTATCATTGTTAGCTAGTCAAATTCCTTGAAACAAGCATATGAGGTTTGTTTTCCTGGCACCAATAGAGAAAGAATGATAGAGCAGGGAGAGACCTCATGAGATCATCTAATCCATCCTAAAATCATTCAAATACACAGTTCTTTAGTCAAAGGTTTCCCAGGGATTTGTTACACCAGCAACTAGAGTATGAGGAGACCTCTAACAATAAAAGAGGCTTGCTTGCCTTTCTGATCAAGAATCATTGCAATATCAAACAAAGGATAAATTCTTTTCTAAGAAGCTTATGATTAATTCAGGTCTCTACAAGCATTCCAGGAACAAGATTCTTTTTGGTTACCAAGATCGTAAGTGTGATTTTGGCCCAAGGCTTAAAAACCAAAGCGCATATGCTGTGTCTCACTTGTTCTGTGGGCCATTTCTCTTTTTCATTCCTGTGCTTTCATTCCTGTGATTTTTTTCCTCCCTATCCTTGTTATATTGAGAAACAAGTACAAGTATTTTTAGCTGGCTTACCTGAATTAATCTCTTATCAGGCTAACCTATTTGAACGAATACCCACAAAAAACAATTAACAGAGAAAACACTTTCCACTCTCTATTTTCCAGCTCCTATCCCATTATTTTTAGTTTTGTATCCTTGGGCAAGTCATTTAAATTCTCTGGGCCTCAGTTTCTTCTGTATTAAACAAGAACATGAATCTAGATTATTGAAAGGGTCTCTTTTAGCTCTAACACTCTATAATGCAATCTATCATAAAGCAAAATTGTGACCTTTAGCATGAAGAAAGCACAGTGGGAGGGAAACATGTTAGGAATTTTTTCTCATTTCTCCCACTCCACAAATGCTGCAAATGGCTGAAGCCAGTCACCAAGAACTTTAGTAAGTATATTAATTTGGGTAAAGTTTCACCCAAAGCTTATGTATTTGAAGCTGAGGAGACAGAAATTCTAAGCTATGATCTTTTATTTTTTCCATTTTTGACCAGTTTCAAGACTTGAAAGCTATTCTATTTTAAAACAGAATACTGAATAACATATCATGAATTAGTTTCTTAGGAAATAACAGCTAACTGAAGTTAATAGTTAATATTGACTTTTTCCTTCTAATTAATAAAATATAACTTTTTATTTTTCCCCATATTTTTGCGGTATATTGTGTTTATTCCTGCAAATGCCCAATATTTTTTTCTAACACTACTTTGTTAAAATCCTCCAAAAAAAAAAAAAAAAAAAGCTTAGAATATACTCCAGGAAGAAAATATTGCTAAAAAATTGACTTTTAATGATTTCCTTCCATACATACAAATAGAATCTTTTTCTCTTAGAG
Organism: Ailuropoda melanoleuca; assembly: GCF_002007445.2. Classification (NCBI taxonomy): domain Eukaryota; kingdom Metazoa; phylum Chordata; class Mammalia; order Carnivora; family Ursidae; genus Ailuropoda; species Ailuropoda melanoleuca. The sequence goes on from NC_048219.1 coordinate 149,151,958, forward strand.
CTCAAATTTTATCAATGGCTTTGAGTGTAGGGAAAAGAAGAGAATATTTTATTGATAAACCTCCTACTGCTGTTTTTGAGATTTTCTCAAATGGCAGACAGAAAGAACTATGGCTATGAGAAAACTACTGGAAAGTTCTGATAATAATAAAATACCCAATTTTGGTTAGACAGTGTAATTAACAAACTGGGAAAAGAAGCTAATATAAAAGAACTAGTTATGTTTCATTTCCTGGATTTTTATGTCTATAAACAAACATTTTGTCCACTTCCCATTTTGTGAAGCTATTGCAGAAATTTCCTGCCACACAAATCTTAGAGATAGTGAGTTTCACTTAAAAGTTGTATGGGGAAAGCCTACTAAATTTATGCTAATGTAGACTTGGTTTCATGTGAATGATCTAGGAGCATGTCTTTTCTATTAGATGATGCTAAGAATCAGCCTTGGTGACACATTAAATCTCTCAAAGGTAATACATTAACTGTCATCTCCTTAGTACGTCAGGCTGATGAAGTTTAGGTTAGCTCAGTGACACCAGGGAGCATTATTAACTACTGCAAATAATTGTACATGGACAGAGAATAGCTCCAAGAAGAGCTGGTAACCAATTACAATGCTCAAGTTTATATTTTTCTATCACTGCTGAAAAGATAGATAAATCTAAAATTTTCTACAGAGTCTATAAAGTCTGATTATGCAAAGCTTAAAAATGTATCCAATATGATATAATTTTATGCCTTTTTGGGTAGAATATACAAATTCAGGGGACATTCCAAAACAGCATCTGTGGCTTTCAACTTTAAAAACCCCTCAATCTTCCAGTTTGTTTTCATGGTATATTCTATTACTCTTATTTGAAAATTAAGAATATACTTCAGATTGTATTGATCTCAATAGGAAGAGAAAATCTATTTTTCATTAGAATTCCCAGTGGTAACCACAGTAAGAGCCAGTAACTTGGTAAATACAATAAAGCCTCTGTGGAAATCATGAATGAAGAACATATTTTTAACAAGATTAACCATGATGATAATTTCCAGGTACATCATTTATTTTCTAAATTGTCCTGCTTCAAGGAAGCCTCTCTGGAAAATAATTCAAGCAATAAGAAAGCAGACTTTAAAACATTAGATAAGACATTCAATATATATTTCACTGACTTAGTATATATTCCAGGCAAGAAGGCATTCGTTTTACACTTGGAATTTAGACATTTTCATTAGTTCAAAAGTTCTAATTAAGAAAAACCTAAAAAAAAAAGAAAAAAGAAAAGAAAAGAAAAACCTATACCTTGCTGAAGTACTAAGAAGAGTCATAAGATTGAAAATTGTCCAGTATTGTTTTCTACTCCAGGCAATAGTATTTAGTGTGTTTCAACACTCAGCATTTCTACCTAATCGGTACATGATACAGATAATAGGTCTTTTAATATTTTGAACTACTAGATGTGTATCCGATGTAACCTACATCCACAAATAGAGGAATACTTTCAGTTTTGCATAGAAATGAAGGATGAGGAAATTCAGAAGTCAGATTTCTGAAAAGACAATTTAAAAGGTTCTCGTTGAGGTATTTATCCATGTATTAGCTGCCTGGTAGCCTTAGTCATCCAGTTTGCTCAGAGTTGCCTTGTCCTACAATAGTTGAAGGAAGTGGCCCAGCTTTTGCCCCTACCTTGGTCGCACATTTAATTTTCTTGTTTTCCCCAGCTGCTACCCCCACCTCCCATCCCACTTCCCAGTAGATGTGGTGAAGGTCAGGGGGTACCTCCTCCCTACTTTACTTCTTGTTCTCAGTTCCTACTATTGCTAGAGTATGCCTTTTACATCCTTCCTCTCCTAACTTTTTTTTTTTTTAAAGATTTATTTATTTGAGAGAGAGCACGTAAGCATGGGGGGGCGGAGAGGGTAGAGGAAGAGGGAGAGAGAGAATCTCAAGCAGACTGTCCACCAAGCATGGAGCCCAACATGGGGCTGGATTCCATGACTCCGAGATCATGACCTGAGCCAATATCAAGAGTCAGATACTTAACTGACCGAGTAACCCAGATGCCCCCTAGCTATCCTCTTCCATCCATTCTGCATGGACCCAAAGGTGAAACACATATGTTTTTATACCAGGCAGTGGGGTTAAAGATTTGGGTTATATCTTAAGATACAAGGGCATCATAGCAAAGCAAATAATGTCACACTGAACAGGAGACATCTCTATTCACTGGCAATACTCACCACTAGCCAACACTTCTGCTCAGGACCTGCTCCTGATGGCTTCCTGGGCCATCTTCCCTACTTCCTGTTATCCCCCACTACTTTTCCTGGTCTTCAAACATTTGATTCATCCATCTCTTGCTGAAGCAAAACATTCTTCTCACTTTATTACGCAGGCAGTATTTGCTTTGTCCAATTTTAAGCTCATTTTAGACAAGCTCCAAATGCAAAGCCAATGATGGCTTACCAAGATGTTTTTGCTTAACAAAGCAGTTTTTCCATGAGGAATTGTGTCACCTGCTTTTGAGTTATCTGCCCATGCACCCACATACAGGTTTTACAGCACATTCTTCATTTTGAAGGCTATTCAGCCAGCAAAGTATTCAGTTTTGAAGGGCCTTGGGAAGAAACCTGGGATTCGTTCCCATATTATCCCTATTCCCTCCTGACCGTAACCAAATCCTAAAACCTGTTGATTCTATTTTTTTTTTAAGATTTTATTTATTCATTTGACAGAGAGAGAGAGACAGCCAGCAAGAGAGGGAACACAACCAGGGGGAGTGGGAGAGGAAGAAGCAGGCTCTCAGCGGAGAAGCCTGATGTGGGGCTCGATTCCAGGACTCTGAGATCACACCCTGAGCCGAAGGCAGATGCTTAACGACTGAGCCACCCAGGTGACCCTGTTGATTCTATTTAAAACACCTCTCTTCGCTCTGCTGCTACCCTAATTCAAACCAATATTGGTGGGGTTTTTTTGGTTTTTTGGGGTTTTGTTTTTGTTTTTGTTTTTTTTTTACCAGATTAGTGCAATAGTCTCCTAACTGATTGTTGGGAGGAAACATTATCCTCTATCAATTTAGGTCCATGTGATTAGGGTTCTATGAATTAATTGATAATAGATTAACAGGAGAAAAATTTATTTTCACATGCATGTGGGAGCAACTTATAAGAAGTGATTCCCTGAACTGGTAGAAGTAAGAGTTTATCTACCAGCTTAATAAAGGCAGGTGAGTTTAGGGCTTCAAAAGGTGGAAGGTTCTGATGAGACTTACACAATTTTTTGGAATGCCCTAGTGCCCAAGGCCAGTTGTCTCGCTGACTCAAGACTTCCCTGGAGAGGAGATTTGTGGTAACTGACTCTCGTAAAGCCCTGCTCTAGTCATATAAGGGTAGTGCAGATAAGATTTCTTTCTGCAGGGGCTCCTGGGTGGCTCAGCCATGAAGCGTCTGCCTTCAGCTAAGGTCATGATCCCAGGGTCCTGGGATCAAGCTCCGCATCGAGCTCCTGCTCAGCAGGAAGCCTGGTTCTCCCTCTCACACTCTCCTTGCTTGTGTTCCATCTCTCGCTGTCTCTCTCTGTCCAATAAATTAAAAAAGAAAAAAGAAAAAATAAAGTCAGATAATGAGTAATCTTAATGACATCTGCTAAGTCCCTTAAAAAAAAAAAAGATTTCTTTCTGCAGATGTTTTCACTTTGAAGTAATCTTCATAGCATCTTGGTGGGTTGTTGGTCCCTACACCATGTCCCTACATTCAGTCTTGTTTCCACAAATCTGTTCTCCACATTGCAGCCAGAATGATATTTCTAAAACACTTGATCATGACACTCCCTTTCTTCAAAACACTTCAGTGGCTTTTCACTGCCAAGGATTATAATTTATAATCCTAGATTTACCACTTGCCTACTAAAGCTTAAAGAACAAAAGAATAAAATGGTCTAAGTCTAGCCTATGTGGCCAGAGTTTATTTACATGGTAGGAAAGGTAAAGCAATGTGGGTAAATGATATACAAAAATATTAATCTTCAGTGCCATCCCACATTTTTGTTTCTCAGATTTTATTTCTAAAATCAGTGCTTTAGGCAGTGTGCCAGGTACCAAATCTTTTTCTCTTCCCTTCAATTTTAATTAACATTTCATTCCTTTAGGGCCTTACTGAAATGCTTGGTTAAGTAAGTTCATAAGCTTATTCTTATGAGTGTTAATAAGTTAATGTACTATGCATTTGCACATACAATGTTTCTATTTTAATAAGGTCCTTCATGACTTATTCCACAAGATGACCTATAAAAGGCATTTCAGATCCTGAAGCAACAAGCTGGGGAGAAAACTTGAGCAAATGGGCCTTTGAGCTCCTCTTAACTCCAGGCTCTTACTCTGCCTATGAAGAGAAGTGGCCTTGAAGGGAAGAATTCCATTGCCTTTGTATGATCTGCACCTCTCAGGCATGGGTTTCCTGCTACTCTGCGCGACCCAATTGTGTAGCACAACTTAGGGCGATATTTTGCAATATAGCTATGCTTCATACTTATGTTGTTGGGGTTTTTTGGGCTTTATTTAAATATAACTTACATGCCATAAAATTCACCCATTTAAAGTGTATGGTTGAGTAATTTTTAGCTACTCTCGGTTGTGCAACCATCAGCACTGTCTAATTTTTAAGCATTTTCATCATCCCAAAACAAACCCTGTGTATCAGCAGTCATTTCCCATTCCCATTCCCCCAAACCAGCAGGTAATACATAATCTATTTTCTGGTTCTGTAGATTTGTGTATTCTGGATTTTTCATACATGTGGAATCACACTATGTGACCTTTTGTGACTGGCTTCTTTCACCTAGCATAATGTTTTCAAGATTCATGCATGTTGTAGTACGAATCTTATATTACTTCATTCCTTTTTATTTCTGAATAGTATTCCATTATGTGGATGTACCACCACTGTTTATCTATTCTTCAGTTGATGAACATTTGGGTTATTTCTACTTTTTGTCTATCATGAATAATGCTGCTATGAATATTGGCATACAAGTTTTTGTGTGAATACACATTTTTAGTTTTCTTGGGTATATATCTTGTTGTGGAATTGCTGGGTCATATGGTAATTCTATGCTTAACATTTTGCGGAACTGCCAAACTGTTTCAAAAGTGGCAGCCCATGGAATGGGAGAAGATATGTGCAAATGACACTACAGATAAAAGACTGGTATCCAAGATCTACAAAGAACTTTTCAAACACAATACACGAGAAACAAATAATCAAATCAAAAAATGGGCAGAAGATATGAACAGACACTTTTCCAATGAAGACATACAAATGGCTAACAGACACATGAAAAAATGTTCAAAATTATTAGCCATCAGGGAATTCAAATCAAAACCACATTGAGATATCACCTTACACCAGTTAGAATGGCAAAAATTGACAAGACAGGAAACAAGAAATGTTGGAGAGGATGTGGAGAAAGGGGATCCCTCTTACACTGTTGGTGAGAATGCAAGCTGGTACAGCCACTTTGGAAAACAGTGTGGAGGTACCTTAAAAAGTTAAAAATAGAGCTACCCTATAACCTAGCAATTGCACTACTGGGTATTTACCCCAAAGATACAGATGTAGTGAAGAGAAGGGCCATTAACCCCAATGTTCATAGCAGCATTGTCCACAATAGCTAAACTCTGGAAGGAGCCAAGATGCCCCTCAACAGATGACTGGATTAAGAAGCTGTGGTCCATATATACAATGGAATATTACTCAGCCATCAGAAAGAATGATTACCTAACATTTGCAGCAACATGGACGGGACTGGAGGAGATTATGCTAAGTGAAATAAGTCAAGTGGAGAAAGACAATTATCATATGGTTTCACTCATTTATGGAACATAAGAAATAGGAGGAAGATCGGTAGGAGAAGGAAGGGAAGAATGAAGGGGGGGGTAAACAGAAGGGGGAATGAACCATGAGAGACAATGGACTCTGGGAAACAAACTGAGGGCTTCAGAGGGGAGGGAGGTGGGGGACTGGGATAGGCCAGAGATGGGTATTAAGGAGGGCACATATTGCATGGAGCACTGGGTGTTATACACAAATAATGAATCATGGAACATTACATCAAAAACTAAGGATGTACTGTATGGTGACTAACATAACATAATAAAAAATTATTATAAAAAAAGTGGCTATACCAGTTTATATTCCCATCAGTAATGTATTAGGATTTCAATTTCTCCATATCTTCACCAACACTTGTTATTGCCATACTAGTGGATGTGAAGTAGTCTCTCATTGTGGGTTTGATTTCCCTTTCCCTAATCACTAATGCTGTTGATCACCTTTTCATGTGGTTATTGTATATCTTCTTTGGAGATATATCTGTTCATTTCCTTTGCCCATTTTTAATTGTATTAATTGTCTTTTTATTATTCAGTTTTTTTATTATTTTATATTTTATTTTATTATGTTTATTATTCAGTTATTATTCAGTTCTTTATATATTCTGGATATAAATTGTTTGTAAGATATAAAATTTATAAATATTTTCTCCCATTCTACTGGTTGTCTGGTTTTTTTTTGTTTGTTTGTTGGTTTCTTGTGAAGTACAACATTTTTTAAGTTTGAGGAAGTCCAATTTTCTTATTGTTTTGAAATTGTATCCAAGATAATACTGTCTAACCCAAGGTGACAAAGGTTTACTTTTATGTTATCTTCCAAGTGTTTTATAATTTTAGCTTTTAGCTGTAGGTCTAGAACACATTTTGAATTAATTTTTGCAGATGGTGTGAGGTAGGTATCTAATTTTATTCTTTTTAATGAGATATCCAGTTATCCTAGCACCATTCATTGAAATTACCTATGCTTTTATTTTTTTTTATTTTATTTTATTTTATTTTTTAAAGATTTTATTTATTTATGCGACAGAGATAGAGACAGCCAGCGAGAGAGGGAACACAAGCAGAGGGAGTGGGAGAGGAAGAAGCAGGCTCACAGCGGAGGAGCCTGATATGGGGCTCGATCCCACAACGCCGGGATCACGCCCTGAGCCGAAGGCAGACGCTTAACCGCAGTGCCACCCAGGCGCCCCATGAAATTACCTATGCTTTTAAACCATACCTAGGAAGCTTTTAAGTTAGCAGTTACATTACCTATCTGTCACTGAGTATCTAGTAAGCAAATTCAACCCTGAGAAGCTTCAGGTAGCAGTATTTGGTTCTATAGATTTATATACACTGTACATCTCTTCTTGCTTCTGAATAATTGTGAGTTTTGTTCTGTTGAATATTTCAGGTATCTAGATGTATTTTTTTTTTAAAGATTTTATTTATTTATTCGACAGAGATAGAGACAGCCAGCGAGAGAAGGAACACAAGCAGGGGGAGTGGGAGAGGAAGAAGCAGGCTCATAGCTGAAGAGCCTGATGTGGGGCTCGATCCCATAATGCCGGGATCACGCCCTGAGCCGAAGGCAGACACTTAACCGCTGTGCCACCCAGGCGCCCCTAGATGTATTTCTTTCCCAAAGTCAACACATCATTTGCTATATTTAAGGTTAAAATGAATGAGAACTGTTACAAGTAATTAAACCTGACCTACAAAGAGCTAGCAATTATTCATTCATTTCAAGAAAAATTTATTGAGTACCTACTATACTATGTGCCATGGATATAATGCTGGGAATATAGTAATGAGCAAAACATAGTCCTTGTTCTCAAGGAACATATTTTAGGGAGAAAAAGCAAAAAAAAAAAAGTACACATGCAGATAAATAACATGTGAGCTGTTGATACATGTTTAGAACATTAAATTAAAAGCATATTAAAAAATTAAAAGTATAAGCAGAGAAAGAGAGAGAAAGTGATATGTAAAGGGGTTGCTAGTTTATAAAGAATGGTCAGAGGTCTCTGATTAAAGCAACGTTTAGACAGACCTGGAAAGTTGCAAGGAGCTATCTATGCAGATGACTAGGCAACATTATTCCACTCAGTAGGAATAGCAAATGCAAGTGACCTGAGGGGGAACATGCTGGGCTGAGCTCGAATTTTCCCTGCCCCTCTGTATTTCTAGTGAAAACAGCATTATTTCTGTACATATCTCACTTTCACCATACTTTCTTTTCTAAAAATAATTTGCCATCAAGGATTGTACCTTATGCCATACCTAAGAAGATTCAGTTTGGATAATGTTTCAAAATTAGATAAATTTAAGACTAAGGAAAAAACAACAAACGAAACAAAAATTTTCCTACATTACATTTTGCAGACTGCTGAAGCACTATTTCTGATGTTGCAAATTCATTTCAATTCAACAAACTTAACTGAATGCCTGTGGTGATGTTTCCCAAATCATAATTTGTTGGGCCACATTTGTGGTTCAGAGCTTTCACTAGGGACTTGACAATGGTTTGAGCAGTTAAAGATAGTTAGTCAGGCCTTAGTAATTTATGATAACATGTTTGCATTCTGACAATCCAGAATGTAATGAATGCCACTGGGATGACTCAAGTCCAAGGAGCTGTATGTTAAGGAATCTGTACGGCTTATGAACAGCCCCCCTTAAGCGTCATCGGCTATGACACACTGGGTGTGTATCATGGGTCAGTCCATCACTAAAGCCACATATAACTAGGGTAATTCAACGATTCATTGGAGTTAATGTTAGAAAATCAGTTGTTGCCTATATATTATGTTCCCACTAAATATCGATATCCAAAGAAGATATATTTGCCATGAAAATTTTAATGCATTTTACAGCCAATACTTTTCTTAAAAAGTCATCCCTTTTCAAGAGTAATGCCCTGAAAATCAGTGCCCCAAACTTACTCTATTCTTCCTTGCCCATTTTTGTGACCTCTGCTTCAGATTACCTTAGGCAGTTTACAAATCTTAAGTAGACTGGATATATGAAAGCAAAATGCTTTAATACCTTCAATATTGAAACTTGTAATATTCTAGAAGGCTCTAAATTAAATTAAAAAGCAATCAGGGAATGCCCTTTAGCCTTTTCACAAAATATATTCAATTCCTACCCACTGCCTAAGGTAAAATAATCCTTCTTGCCCCTGAACTCACATTAAAACCTTTTTCTCTCGCCTAGCATTTCTTATGTCTTATTTTGCACACTCTATTATACATACATCCCTAGACTGCCATCACCTAGGAGCATATCCTAGGGTTGTAGAGAATTCTTAATAAATATTTACTAATGTATTATTACATTATTATGGCTTAGAAGTATTAGAGAGATAAATATTCAGAATGATCCCATGGTGTTCAACTTTGTTTCTATTTTAGTTTTTTAATCCTGTTTGTTTAGTTTGTGTGGCTTTGGTTTTAAAAAAATATTAGGAGATGAAGAGTGGAAAGAAAAGTTTAAAGTGTATTATTCCTTTATGGATATTTTTTCTTTGGTTTTACCTGCCCTGTGGTCAGAAATAGAATACAACCTTTAAAAAAAAAAGTTATATTGAGTTCTAATGGCTATTTCTTTTAAATGTGGCTGGAATGATGGTCTTTAAAGGGTGTTACCAGATTAAATCTGCCAAGTAAGGAAGGTGGAGTTGTGTGGGAAAGAGGCTTTGTTTAATCAGGTTGTATAATGTTTTGCTGAGACATGTTGGGAAAAGCAATACAAGGTAACGTGGACTTAGTATGAAATCACAGTCTGAAGCACACCTTATAAAATTTAGGGATCTTTTGCCATCCTCTTGGAAATTCATATACAAGAAATGCTAGGGAAAATTAACTCTATTTAATAAATACATACAGTCCCTTCCCTAATATTTGTGGGATTTGAAAAAGAGTATAAATAGAGGCCCACATACAACATATCAAATTATAAATTGTGGTAAGTAGCTGTAAATAAAGTGTGTTCTATCCTCCTATCTTAAAAAATATACCTTCAGGCAAAGTTCAAATTTAAAATGGTTTGAAACCTTGGAGTTTCATGTTTAAAAAGTGGAAATCCTGGGAGAGTCTGCTTGAAGACCCACGGCCCAGCCTCCCTTCTCTTCCCATTCCCAGCTCCATCCCACAAGATGAAAGGTCTGAAGACAAGGCAAGAGATCTCCAGATTATGCACAAGGCTAGATGAACCCACATATCCATATCTGACCCTGCTACAAACACCTGCTGCTTGAGATCCTTTAGGCCTTGGGGTGTTTCATATAGATGGAAAAATCTATGCATGAAAACAGTCCTAGGGCTAGAAGCTGAAGCAGGCTCATGGCCATTTGGGTGGGAAATTCTGGGTTACCGAGTAACCAGAGAAGGCCTAGAAGGAGGCATGACTCTGGCTCTGGATGGGCACAATCCTTCAGTTCCTGAATTCTTAGTCTTGTGCAAAGACCTATAGTTAGAAGATGTGCAGAGAGATTCTCTGAAGCCCCAGGCCCAGAGAACAGAAGCACCTCTTGCCTATACGTGTGTATGTGTGTATGTATATATGTGTGTGTGCCAACCACTGTTGCCTATGTATTTTTTAAAGATACAGAAAATTTAACATACAATCATGTATCCATTATCTAAGACAGCGGTATAACTCTATGGATGATCTAAAAGAATGAGCAATATGTCACATTTGTCACTGGGTGCACTGCAGTGATTAGTAAACTGTGGATATCTACATATTTCAAATAAATCATTCCAATTATAAATTAATGAGATTGTAGTCCCTCTCAGAAGGGTCTGGGAAGCTGTCAAGTTTCCTTCATCTATGTATTAAAGGATGAACTTAATTTCACTCCTTACTACGCTACTCTGCACTGTGGGAAAATAAGAACATTATCTCTTGCTGAGCAGAGCCTAGCAGGGGGCTGACTGAGGATGCCTCCTTCATTTAGGTGTTTCTTACCCTCCTTGGTGGTTTCACATCTCTTCCCTTGAGTGCCCTTGCTCTTCTTGTGGGCATTTTGGAAGGGTTTTTTCTTAAAACTTTATAATCCTTTAACCTGTGAGATGCCAATTATCTTTGGCAATGAGACAGTTGAAGCTCAATCTTTAGCCTTTTGAACAAAAAGTACTGAAGCCCTAACTATATTTACTTCTGTGATACAGTTGATATTTGAAAGGAGATAATCAAGAGAATGTAGCATACAAATAAGAAAAAATTACTTTTCATGTGTGATTGTGGCTTTTAATTTTTTAAAAAGGTAACATTCCAGCTAGTGTCTCTGTTTTGGAAGTAAAGAAGTCAAAGACTTGAGTGTAGGTAATAGGAGAAGCCATCAAGGAATACAAGATGCAGTTAAGTATTTCTTAGTAAAATAAATAAGGTGTTTGAGCAGATATTACAAATACATGTATGTGAACTACTCAGGTTTTATACTACATTTAATAGTCTTGGATAACTCGAAGTGGCAAATTTAATTTGTTGTGATCTCATTTGCTGGAATCCATGATGAGTCAAGATATTTTACTGATATTTTAAGTGATCCACACCCTGGATCATGATCATTGTAACTGTTTGTGGGTTTCCTTATTACCCAACCATGTTCTCCAACATTTTATTACTTTGTGAGGAAGAAAGTGGGTAATTGGCATATGTAAACAAACAAAAGAACAAGCAGGAGTGCCAGCTCCTTGGGGACAAGAACATCTCATTGGCTCACCACCCTGTTTCCAGAACCTAGAATCCAGAATGGCCCATAGTAGTGTCCTCAGTAAGTTTTTGTTGGCTGACAAAAGAATAAGTGAATTAATGGAAGTAATTTATATCAAGCCCAGGGATTAGTGTTGTATGTTGTATGGCATTAAATCTGCTGTTACAGGCAAATAAAATGCCAATCAACGAGGTTATATGACTTACACATGATAACACAGCTTGTGAAATGATGGATTCACTACCAACAACTGACATTTTATTATTTCTATTCCCTCATAATATTTGTATGTATCACAAATTTAAATCTTGTTAGCTTTAACGTGTATAGAGAATATAATAGGTATATATAGTCAGTAGCCTCCTTTCAAGATTACCAGCAAAGTTCGAAATAGAGAAATCAGTCATCTATGACCTAAAATGGCAAAAATCTGCACCGAGTGATCCTGGTTCCTCTGCTTCAGTGAGAGCCAGAATTCCCAGGCTGACTTTTGACCTCTTTCTGGTAACAATCAACAACAGGGGCCTGTCATGGCCACACAGAGCAGAAAGAACAAAGTGTTACCTGTTCTCCAGAATTTTTCTTTCCAATTTGCTCTGACTTCCTGGACTCTGGGCCTTGGTTACCTAGAACGATGGCCTTTGCCAGCTGTGCTTGGCCTTACCTGACTTCCCTGGACTCCAGCCTAAAATATAAAAACCTTGTGCCCCTCCCAGACTTGTGTCTACCTCCCATGGCCTTCCTGAAGCTCTCAAACTATGGTATCTGCCAAAATCTACCTGGCTACTTAGACTCCTCTGCCTGTTCTCTTGGCTTGCATAACCTCATCACCACCTAGCATTGAATTGCAGAAAACCTTAGGAGTCCTAAAAAATAATTAGAAAATAAAATAGCTCTTACTTTAAATGGTCTTCTCTGTTATTGAATTATAATACTTATATGGGTCTTCCCTCTGTTTAGATAGGCCCGAGAGATGGACCTTCAAGAGTGTCTGGTGACCATTTTCTTTTATCTACAGGTATCCAACATTTGCAAAAGGACTGGTGTGTGTATGTGTATACGTGTGTAATGTATATCAGATCAACTTTGGGTTGTTTGGCTAAGGTGTTGTTAAACGTTAGTTTGAGCTGATACCAAATGGCCTTGTGAAAAACAAAATGAAAACTGAACTGCAAATACTAATGAAAACCAAACAAACCCTCATCAGATACTGTTCCTGCTATTAGCAAAAAGCATCTTTTGTACAAGAGATGAGATAGTAATAGCCACAGTTTAAACAGCACAGGTTTTGTTTTTTTTTAAAGTCACATTTTTAATGTTTTTAAGGACCTATTTTACTTATCAAGGACAGAGACAGAGAGGGAGAAAATACTAACAGGCTTTCCCTAACAAAAACTTTTGAGCTAATGTTATCTAGACTGTCTCATTATAAAAAGATGTGTACTCAAAAAAATATTCATTCTTAAACGTGAATTGTATTAATCATTGAAACCATGTAAAAGTCCTTATGGGAAAGATAGAATATTTTCTAGTTTTTAGCCTGTGAAACCGAACATCAGGCAGATAAAATCAGAGGAGTTGTTCAACTGATCTAATTTGTTTTAAACACTGGTTATTAAATACTTGATTAAATCTTTGCTTACCAAGACTCAGTTTGGAATAGTAGAAAATGTTAATTTCAGAATGTCTTGGATTTGGGGTGCCTAGGTGGCTCAGTAAGTGTCTGCCTTCTGCTGAGGTCATGATCTTTGGGTCCTGGGATCTAGCCCCATGTTGGGCTCCCTCCCTGTAGGGAGTCTGCTTCTCCCTCTTCCTCAAACCTCCCCCCCCACTTGCCCTCTCTCTCTCAAACAGATAAATAAAATCTTTTTAAAAATTAAAAAAAAAAGTCTCAGATACTACTTGCATGTTGTAACCACATTGGTTTACACAGAAAAAAAAAGAGTTTTAGAACATATCGCAGCTAAAATGGCATTTGGGAGTTTTATGAATTCAAGTGAAGGCAGTATGGCTTATAAAATGAGCAGGGCACTGGGAACAAGAACGATATTTGACTTCTGGTTCTAGCTTTGGCAATAATTAGTTTGGTGAGCTTGGGCAGGTCATTTGACCTCCTTTGGCCTTAAATGTTTTTCACTGTAAAAGAGGAGCTAGGCTCTGATTCCTAAGGTTAGTTAAAGCTATGAAATCATGTGATTTTTTTTCCTATAAATTTCTACTAAAATACACATTGCTTTTTTACTTATTCCTGGGCCCATCCTAAAGGTATTACTGGAACTTATCCAGTCACAGCTTCTGCAAACAATACAGCTACAGAAAAGCTACTTGCGTCACTTGATTTTATTTTTTAATGTTCAAACAATACCTGGCAAATAAAGAAAGGTTCTTGAATTGTGACTGGCACAATGATACATGGCTAGCTGCACAGAGAATTTAAGCAAACTATACATATTGTTAGGGTGCAGATTGCAGGTAAGGGCTGATCTGCAATTACCTGCATTTGTGAACCAAACTAATGTTATAAATTGTGGGAATGGGACATTTGCCAAAAGCCCAACTGTACAACACAGTTTCTTTATGCATATATTCCGTTTTGTTATTTTAACACAGTTTCCATTCTCCTCATTGGCTTTTCCACTAGAATGCCCACATACTTGGCAACTTTTTCTAGCCTTCCCCTCCTGGTCTTCTACTGCATTTACCACCACTGTCTACCCTTTATTCTTTATACTATTTCATTTCTATGGCATTACTCAACCTTGTACCTTGGCTTTCACTCTTCTCTCCACACATTAAATTTAGGTGTAATACGAGACATATTTCCAGACCCTCTGCTCTACTGTATTGGGTCTTGCTCCCTTAGTGTTTTCTTGACTAATTGTCACTAATGTGTGGACAGCTCCAAAATTAACATCTTTATTTTTTTTTTATCACTTTTGTACAATTTAAAAGTAACTGCCCACTGACTATATTCTCATTCATTCATTCACTAGACAGAGTACCTACATGAGGACCATAGGAGGATTTGGGAAATAATTTTTAAATGTCCCTTCTAGAAAGAACTGTCACATGATATGTCTCAATACTTGCTGGATATTTTTAAAAGCATTCTCAATTTTGTAGAGGACTAAATTACATGTCCTATTTTTTAAAGAGTTAATGACTCATGTTTTTGATGATTTAGAAATTAGGAGAAAAAGAATTTTAATAAGATGTTTTTAGATTGTATTAATTTTCAACTCAATCTTGCTTTTGTTTGAAAAATCAATGATACAGATGTAGTGCCATTATACAAAACATGTCTATAGTTGGATTATTTGCTTCTCTCTTCTTTTCTTGTCCAGCACCCTGAACCACTTTCCATGCCTGCTGCCCAGATCAGCTCTCCTCATTTCTGTTTATATCATCTTTTGGTCACTCAGCCTTAAAGCAGAGAAAACACGGCTTTTCCCTTTCCCTCTTGCCTGGACTCCTATATGTCAGGCAGTATGTGCATTCTTGCTTCACGCTATTTTTCAAAAGCATCCCTCTGCATTTTCTCTGTCTCTCCACAAGTGAGAACACCTGCATCTGCCATGTTGCAACAGTCATTGAGTTCAGTCTCAATTCCTAAGTCCCTTCCAAGTCCCTCCTGACCCCTGACAGCTGAATCTTTGTGAGGTGTTTTACACCATACTGTCCTATCATCAATAGCTCTCCAATGACTACAGCATGACCTCTCCAATGACTTTCGCATTCAAGACTACCACAACTATCTGATCTCTTCAAGAAAAGTTAAACTCCTGTTTTAAAGGAAGAGAGGTTGTTTAGAACTAAGAGTTTTAATGTAAGGGGAGTTTTGATTCTTAGCACAGTTTGTATGTTTGTTTAATCTCCTATCTGCAGATCTACTGGGACATAATCTCTCTCTGCAAACAGAAATAAGAATCAATAACTGTGGAAATAGATTTTTAGAACAAATACACTGACAAAAGGAATAATAAGAGCAGAAAGTAGAGGGATTTGGCTTCCTGCCTGAGTGAGCCTGGGGCCTCCTAGACATACTAGGATAATTTGTGAGCCTAAGGAGGTAATAATTTAAATGAGAGCATTACTATCAAGGTCCAACTAGAAGTGAAGCAAGAATTTAATGCATTTGTATATTAAGGCCTATGATAAAGACTAATGGGTTAAGATAAGAAAACTGCAGGGGGAATGGGATAGGCTGGTGATGGGTAGTAAGGAGGGCACGTATTGCATGGTGCACTGGGTGTTATATGCAACAAATGAATCATCGAACTTTACATCAAAAACCAGGGATGTACTGTATGGTGACTAACATAATATAATAAGAAAATATTATTATAAAAAAAAGAAAACTGCAATTATTCTAAATATTTGATATTGCTCTTCAAATTGGAATAAAATGCACATTTTAAGAAGGAATTGTTCTAATTACAATCCTTTCTGAATTTACACAATTTTCTTTAAATAGAAAGCAAAAGTACTGCCTCATGAGACTTGCGGAAAGATGAAAATACATGAAGATGAAGATCATCAAAATACAATATCCTTATATTAGTCGAACTGAAAACAGTGAAATGCAGTTTAGCATGAATGAGTGCTCTGAAGTTAGACTGCCCAGGTTCAAATCCTGGTTATGCTCTTATTCTGAGTATTTGTGGACAAGTTACTTAATCTATGTTTCAGTTTAACTATAAAATATGAATAAAATATGAACTATAAAATATGAACTATAACATTACTTGCCTCATAGGGTTGTACAGAGGATAAATGATAATACATGTAAAGCGCTTACAAAAGGTACCAATTACTTATTTGAGTACTTATTAATGATCCTGCAGGGTATTACACATATTTTATAGATGATGAAATTGAACTATAGAGAGATTGATACCTGTCAAAAGTAACACAGCTATCAAGTGCTATAGCCTTAGCAAGTCCAAGATCTTCACTCTATTTCCAGACTGCCTCCTTGCTTTTGTATTGCTGGAGATATGATAATGGATACTGGCCCTCTCTTCAAGATAACACTTTAAATAGAAAAAAACAAGAAGTGAATGGACAATTCTGTAAAAGTCATCTGGAAGCACAGGTAAAAGTGTACTTAACCGAGCCTGGAAGGGCTGGGGATGCCTTCCATAGAAGTTTACTGGCTAAACCAGGTCTTGAAGTGTGGGCGGGAATTAGATCAGGGCTTGGGTGTGGTGGAGAGTGTCCTAAGCAAAGGAAACAGCAGGCAAACGAGTGGAGAAGATGTTCTGCATGCAAAGGACACAGAATGTTTGGTATCTACAAGAGGTCAGCTAGGCTGGAATGTAGAACTGGGTAGAGGTTAAGGGCCCTGATTTTAAGGGAATAAAGTTGAAGAAGTTCTCTTCTACTAGCCATGAAAATACAAGTCAAGAAGAGGCAGCACAAATGCTTGTACACAATGTTGTACATCCTGGCCCCAAACAATCAGTACCCTTAGATGTACAAGCTGGTACTCATTAACTGTGAGGCATAGGTCCTAATCTTCCTAAATATAATGTATGCCCCAGGCCTGGGGAAGTCAGATGTGCCTATAGGTAGTGTATACTTTTAAGGAAAATCACCTCATTAACAATTGAGAGAAATCACCCCTACTTCCTCCTTCCAGGTATTCTTTCTTAAGGAAACTTACGTATATTAGAATTATATGTTCAAATTCCTTTGTTTCTAATGGGAAACCATCTCCCCAACATCCTGCTTAAAAAATAATATTTTTAGTGTTTTAATCTAACAATTTCATGGCAGTAGATCATCTATAGGTTACATTCAATGCTCTGTGGGTAAGCTACAGAGAAGCACTGGTTTAAGGGCCTTTTACACTCTATAATTATAATAATTATAATTCTTGCATGCCTTACCAATGAGTAAGAGCTTAATGGGTGGCTTCTAGCCCCAAAACCCGTTCTATATCTTCTGAACATTACCTTTATTTTTTTGCATTACCTTTATTTACTCATTTTTCCTTATTTTGCTTAATTAAACCAAATAAACACATTGATGACCCACTAAATTCAAGGCATGAATACAGTTTGAAAGAAAATCTTACTTGACATTCTCCATTAGTTTGGTGCTAGATACTTTTCCCTCAAAGACTGGTTAATAGGAGCAGGGTTGAATAGAGCCAAGGTAAAGAACTGTAGTCTATTTGTCCAGGTTCTTCTACCACCTCAGTGGTTTCAATAGCTTTCTAGCAAGTTCCCTCTAAGAAGAAACACAATGTCATAATAGACATAAAAAGCTCAATTGCTAAGTATTCCATAATGTTAGTTCCTTTCCCCCTTATCTTACTTCTTTACCCTTTCCTTCTACTTCAGACTTTCTCAAATCAAAATCACTATTCTCACGCTTGCCAGACGCCCCCCCCCCATAATAATGCTTTTAAAGCTGGTTGATGTTGGTTCTGCAGGAGGAGGGAAAGAAAGTATGACTAGGAATCCCTCACTGCTTCTCCAGGTAAAAAAGTTCTCCTTTGATTCATTTCAGACCTCATTTGCTTTTTGACATTTCTTTAAGTGGTATGTTAAAACACTTGCCTGATTAACTAAAATGATAATTATACTGTAGTTCCACATTATGATCCTCATTAGTTTGCAAGTTCCTGGGTATCAGAAACAAAACCTCAGTACTCAATTCCTATCTGGGTCAGAGTACAACATAACTATTTATTGAATGAATAAAAATGTGCATAGACTGAATGATTCTTAATTTAAGTGTATTTAAAATTTTATGTAACCTTTTAGTAATGAGGGCACTATGGTAAAAACAAATTAAATTTTCAATAACTTGTCTAAATATACTACTTTTATTTGCAAAGCTTAATTCACTAGAAGAGACTTTAACAATAAATATTTCTAAAATTATATGTCTATATACATATACACATACACACAAACACGCAAGTTGAATGGGTTTTTTAATTGAGCTTTTCATGGTATAAATTCATTTTGTAAAATGAAAAATTTTGGTAGAAAGATAAGTAGCATCAAAAACTGTTTTGAATAAGCCAAACTAACAGGTAAGGGACTTTTATACTGATAGCTGCGTCAAGTTCATCTGCTGGGGAAGCCGGAATTCTTAAAAAATTATAGACAGCAGTTAGATTTAAGTACTCTGCAGTTAAAAGCAGCAACAGTTTATTTAACAGTTTGCTTGGAATCAAGTAGTACTTACTGTTTTGATATTTTGCCTGACTTTTTCCATTTACAAATGAATCAGTGCCCCATAGAAATAGTTCTAAAAATATAGTCAAAATGAAATGTCCCAAGTTCACCAATATATTTTATTAACTAGAATGATAGTACTATTTAATGGTATTTTCCTGATACTGAGTTTGCATATTTCTTCACACATTCTGTAAATGAACACCTGCCAAAACAAATATCTATGATATTTATACCAGATTGCTTCTATGTAGGAACATTATGTTACACTGCTTGCTTTCTTAAAGGAATACAAAAGATTAGAAGTTGTGAATGTTGAATGCAAACTTTGGTTTCTTTTTTTGAAATGCTACCACAAACTAGAATTTTCAAAACTGAAATTTGCTGATAATAAAAGGTACTCACAAAGCAGAATCTAGATAAACCAAAAAAAAAAAATAGTTCAAATCTATAACCAACCCTCAGTACTAATTTTTATCAAACATCAACCAGTTTTTGTCCTAAGAAAGTATCTAAAAGCAATGACCAAATACAACAATAGAACACCAAAATAGGCATGATTTTTTTTTCATTTGTTTTGAGTGTGGTGCTTTGTAATTTCAATGAATGGTCTCTGAAGATCAAGTTCATTGTTTTTAAGGTTGAGGAAAGGGACTTGCTCAAGCTTAACAGAGAGAAGACAGCAGAGCCAAGGCCAGGGTTTCTGCCCTTTCTACAAAGGCCTCCAGAGTTCCTCCAAGGAGCAACAGGGGCCAGTGGTGGGACTGCATAGGGCTAGGCAGATAGGACCCTAACGTTCCGCGTACACAATACATTCTCTTTAACAAGAGTTGCTCAGCTTGCATCTCTTTGACATATTTGAAATCCTGGGTAAGAATGAGCTTGAAAAGAAAAAACAAATTCTATTCCTAAAAAAAAAAAAAAAAAAAAATTTTGAAAACCACTGTATTATCTTGTGAACCATGGGAAGAAAAGAGGGGGGATATTATGGGGACCCAAATTTGAAATGATGTCACTGTTAGTAGCTACCATGAGAAACACCTAGAAATTGCATTTCAAAATAAGGGAAGAGGGGTTCTGAATGTAGTTTCTGTACAAGTAAAACCTTTATTCTTTTTTTTTTATACTTTGGTTATTGACTTGGTGGTTCTAGAAATTTGAATCCTACAGAAATGAACAATGAATAAACAAAGTTTGGTAGAGGAACTTCCAATGTGTTTCAGAATACAAGGACAGGTGGAGTCTACAGAAAAGCATAAGAATAAACTAACAGAAACCGGAACAATGGAATGCTGTATGGACGCTGACAGTAAGAGCACCATATGGGCAAAAAACTCTGAAAAAGCTTTCTGGAAATGAGGTGCTCAAGTAAGAGTAGAGATAAAGGAAATGACATTCCTGGTGGAGGGAACGACAGAGCTGAGGAGGGGAAAGCATGTTTTTTGAAGAGGAAGCTAGATCTAAATGGAGAGGAGTGTTTGTGCCAGTGATATATAAGCTTGAATTGGTAGAATGTGGTTATTTTGAAGAAGTACTTTGAAGGCAATAGAAGAGGACACTGAATTTAAAGTATGCAAAAGGAGCAATGGGTACTACCTTTGTTACTCAACATGTGCTTTTGTGCTAATAAGCTGGCAGTGTATTCTGAATATTCAAGGCACTTTTCTTTTACTGCCTTAAATTCTGGTGGTGGAAGTATCAAAAGATGCTATATTGTTTTCATAGATTTACTTTTTTAAAGATTTATTTATTTGAGAGAGAGAGAGAGAGAGAGAGAGAGAGAGAGAGTGTGTGTGTGTGTGTGTGTGTGTGTGTGTGTGTATGCAAGCGTACTCACCACTCAGCATAGAGCTCCACACAGGGGCTCAGCATAGAGCTCCACACAGGGCTTAATCTCATGACCCATGAGATCATGACCTGAGCTGAAATCAAGAGTCAGACACTTAACCAACTAAGCTACCTAGGTGCCCGTTTTTATAGATTTAAAATCACATATGCAATAATGGACATCCACAGACATTTTTACCTAGTACAAAAAAACAAGTAATATAAAAAACTAGTCAATGAGCTGGAAATATCCTGCCAAGGTCAAATCAATGAACGGTC
This sequence comes from Ailuropoda melanoleuca, assembly GCF_002007445.2. Taxonomy (NCBI): domain Eukaryota; kingdom Metazoa; phylum Chordata; class Mammalia; order Carnivora; family Ursidae; genus Ailuropoda; species Ailuropoda melanoleuca. The sequence continues at coordinate 149,172,833 of NC_048219.1, forward strand.
TTTGGATAGTTCATAGTATGATTACTAATTTTTAGGGGAAAACATAAACCATTTTTTAAAAGTAATACATCCTATATATACATAAAACAGATCTCAAATGAAAATTATCTCACAAAAAATATTTTTAATTCTAAATACATTTTTTCATCTCTAGTGTTTTCAGACCACCCAGCTGAAAATGTTATGTTTCCTTCCCTCCTTTCTTTTTCTTTTCCCAAGTTCATTGCAGAGGTCTGTGGCTATGCATGCACGCACATGCCATGGTTCCCCTTTCTAAAATCTGATACAGAGAAAATTATTTTTTTTAAGGAGCAAATTTTTTTCCTTCTAGGGAGTTACCTGGTTTTGCTGGATAAATACTGTGATATGCTTGTTGAGAGGTAGGCATGGGAAGTCTGTCAGGAGGTATGCTTGAGGGAGAATAGTGGTAACTGGACAGTATTCTAAAATGAACGGCTTCTATAACTGCAGTGTTTTTGTTTTTCTTAGAAAGCAGGCTTGGAAAGAGAGATGAATTGCATTTAAATAAGACTGTTAGGAGAGGCAGGAGAGGAGAGTGGCGAGATGGCTGGTTTCAGATCAGAACATAATTTTGTAGAGTACTGATATGCCAGATAATGCTGATTATAAATGTTTCGGTAACCTCACTTCATTTCACAGCTCTGAAAACTGACTTGTGCTGCTCTGGTTTTGTGCAGCTAGATCTGCCTTGTGCATGAGCATGGGGGAAAAAGCAGAGGCTTCTTGATCTAATAACCTCTGCCTCACAAGCATAAGTGTGCACACACACTCGCAGAACTGTGCACACACGCACACAAACAAATACCACCATGTAAAGAGTTCCTGCCTGGTAGCATAAGCCATTTTCCCATTGACCAGGGGAGGTCAATTCATGTAAAGATCGCTCTGTTCTCCAATCACTGTGGTTAGACTCTGAGTAAAAAAACAGAATTTTAAGAGCCTGGACAAACTGATGCAAGCCTCTGATAAGCCACTGGAAACAGATGGAAAATGCCAACTTTTGGGGCTTCCAGAGCCACACAGCCTGTGAATATAATCATTTAGAAATTTTCCATCATTTATCTTGTTTTCTTTTGCCCAAGATTACTGTGTACTTTTGGGATATTAATAATAAAAGCTATAAATTCATATGGATGAAAGACTTCATTCTAATTTCTATTTGTAACTCAAGAAACATCACATCAAAGTTGTTGCATTAGTTTTTCATAGTGGTGGTATTATGAATATAATTCTGCTAATTCTTTAAACAATCAACTACCGTCAGAAGAAGCCCTTTGTTACATAATTAACTTTAACACTGGATAATTTTTGTTGTATGGCCTTATTGTTAGGTGCCTATCTTTATTTCACATCTACTTTTGTTCTATAATAACTAGTATTTTCTGAACTAGAATAGACCTTAGAGATCATCTAATCCAGCTAAACTGTGCAGAGAAAGGCATTTCATGTTACACATTTCACGAAAATAACTTTTATGGAATATTACACAAAGATGGAAAACTTTGAATTCTGACAACATAGATGTATTTCATACTAAAGAACTTTCACAAAGAAACCTTTTGAAAATACTAATTAGAATTTGTAAGTTGATACTTAGGGATGAACAATATGTGTATTGACTTGCTCAGTAAGAGGGCTGACAAAACTGTGTTAGTTAGGATGCCTTTGGCTCTAAGTAACAGAAAATGCAATAAGAACTGGCTTAACACTAAAGAAGATTTATCTGATACTAAAATGTTTTGAGTTAAGGTGGTCCCAGAGTTGGCTAATTCAGCAGCTCAATTACTTCATCAATGACAGGATCTATCTAACTTTCCATTTTGTCATCCTGAGTATCTAGCTTGTCAGATTAAATACAGGACATCAAGTTAAATTTGAATTTTAGTTAAATGGTATATATCCCTTGTGATGTAACTCATTATCTGAAATTTCATATTTAGCTGGGTCCCTGAGTTATTGTTTCCTAAATCTGGGAAACTTATTAGCATCTTGGTTTTTCTTTCTAGGCTAGCTCCACTTACGGTCGGTCACAAGATGGCTGCCTTATCTCTTGGTGTCATATGTAGATGCCACATCCAGTGGCATAACAAGGATTCTGTGGCATAACAAGGAAGAAGGTGGAGGAGTGGTGTATTGGTAGGTAACCAACAATATCTGAATTGCTGTTGATTGAAACATAATTTCCTCTAATATTAAGTAGTTAAATTATCTCAAAGTATATAGTTCAGCCTGCCTGATTTAGGGATAGGATTTCTTTTCTGTAAAAATTTATTTTTTGTTTTTGTGTCTCTTCATTGGAACTCGGAAAGCCCCTTTCACCGCATCAAAAATAACAATTTTTATTGAGAATTCTGAACTAAGGGAAGAGTATGGCTCCTTTGCACATTTCCCCTTTCCACATTACCCCTAGGGCACATACAAGAGGTTCTCCATGTTCATGGTTGCTGGTTCTTTCCTCCTCCTTTATGTCAGTTGTTCACATTATACAGGGCCAAACTATACCTCAATTTCCTATGTTCTCTTCCTCCTTCCACTCTCCCACCTTTGAAAACTTAAAATATCTGTAGGGCCATATTTGTACTTAAATGATAATGGTTTTATATGGGCTAGATAAACTAATCTGCGTTAATATTTACTTTACTAATGTGTTGGACCTCTGAGGTAATTTAAAACTTTAATCATTTCAACGGTTCAATCTCTTTAAAAAGCTCTTCAGGAATGCTGCCAGTTTAGGCATCGTAGTGGCATGGCACTTCTGGTTTCCCTATCATACTCCCAGAGGCAGGTGGCTATAGGGAAGTTTGGCCTATATGACTCCACTGCTTGGAATATGTTCATTATGTCTGTCTTTTCTCTCTTATGCCATCTTTCATTCCCTCATCACATTCACATTGCAATCCACTGGTTTCTGCAGCCGTTTTCTCCACCCCATTTCCTGTCTCATCTTGAGTGATTCATAACTGACTTCAATATTTATAGATGTGCCCCACCCAACACCCTAGACTCATCATTTCTTGACCTCTTCTGCTGCACAGGCCTTTAACTTCTTTGGACTTCAGTGATCTACTACCAGTGCCACACTCCAATGCTACCTAAGCCATCCCCAGCCACTCTTTATCCCTCTTAATTAACTTCACAATGTTACTCTCTTAATCTGAGCTCCTGCTGTTTTCAGTGATCCTTCTTCCTTATTTCTATCAAACTATTTGATTTCAAAGGAATCTAAACCTTAAGAATAGAACAAAGATTCAAGTCTCTGAGCCCCTACATGACCCGGATTCTTTCCCTCCTGCCCTATGTCTTCCATCTAACCCTGCATGCCATGGCTTATCTCATCAACTAATCTCAACTTCCATCACACTCAACCCCTGAGCTCCTATCCTGGATGTGTGTTAAATTTTGTCTTTTGAAATTCAACACCTATGTACCTAAACCTGCTAAGTAAAGTTAGGCCACTGTCAGTCAGAATCGTAAAGGAGTTAAGAGCATGGATATTGAAGCTAGACCACAGAAGCCCAGTTCCAGGATCTTCTACTTACTACTTGGGTACCCTTAGAAAAATAGCATACCACTTTGTGCCTCATTTTCTTCATCTGCAAAGAGGGAATAATAGTCCAGCATATCTCACAGACATATCACGATGAATAAATGAGCTGATATTTTTAAGGTGCTTAGAGGAGTATATAATGATTAAATAAATATTTTACTTCTCTCCTATACTTTTGTTTCCATTTTTAATAACAGCTATGCCAAACCTTTACTCTTTTAAATTCTCCAACCAGCTCATGATCCATTACTTTAGCAGATGATCTGGCCTAATTCTCAGAGCATATATACATTAGGTGTGAACTACTTTATTATTATCTTTTTAAATAATTTTTATTATGTTATGTTAGTCACCATACAGTACATCCTTAGTTTTTGACGCAGTGTTCCCTGATACATTATTTGTGTATAACACCCAGTGCTCCATGCAATATGTGCCCTCCTTAATACCCATCACCGGCCTATCCCAATCCCCCACCCCGCTCCCCTCTGAAGCCCTCAGTTTATTTCCTAGAGTCCATAGTCTCTCGTGGTTCATTCCCCCTTCTATTTACCCCCCCTTCATTATTCCCCTCCTTCTCCACCTTTCCTGCTGTTTCTTATGGTGTGAACTAAATTATCTTCCCCTGGGGGTGCCTGGGTGGCTCAGTGGGTTAAGCATCTGCCTTCAGCTCAGGTCATGATCCCAGGACCCTGGGATCAAGCTCCACATCACATCAGACTCCCTGCTCAGCGGGGAGCCTGCTTCTCCCTTTCCCTCTGCCCGCTGCTCCCCCTGCTTGTGTTTTGTCTCTCTCTGTCAAATAAATAAATAAATAAATAAATAAATAAATAAATAAATAAATAAAATCTTTAAAAAAAATTATCTTTTCCTGAAAATTTAACTACATTGGTACATTGTATCTCTTCCCAATCTAAAAGAAAGAAATGACCTAAATGAAATAAATTTTCCTCCCTTTCTCAAGATCTTATCCCTCAAATACCTAACCTTTTCTGTGTATATTTAACCTTTTTCTGCCTACTTGCTTTTGTCTTTAGCCAATAAACATGGTTTATTCCTCAAAAAATAACCAGAAATCCTTCTTCAACTCTGTTTTTCCTTTTAGCTATTTTCCTATCTTCATCCTTCTCTTCATCAGATGTCTACATTTACTGTTTCTATCTCTACCTCTCTCATGACTGTTCTTGACAAATGACAGTAATTACAAGAAGGGCTAATATTAAAATTAAGTGGAAATAAACTCACAGGGGTCAATACTTTAGAACCTGGCTTTTCCCCAACGTTATCTGGACATAGATAATCATAATCTTGAATGGCCATATATCTATATAATGGTTTTCTTGCTCTTTTGTTCTATTTTATCCAATTATTTGTTTTAGTTTGACTGCCCCTGTTGTTTCTTGTGTCCCAAAAAGAAACCGGCCCCACAGAGTCCTACAACAATCAAGGCTTCACTGTTTGCTATTCCACGCAATTATTGTCAAGGGCAACAATAACATCTGTACTGCCAAACCCAGAGGTCAATTCTCAGTCTTCATCTTAATCGACTCCTCAGGAAGTTGGTAGAGTTGATCACTTCCTCCTCTTTAAAACCTTCTTTTCAGTGGCCTTCAAGATACCACTTTTTTTAGTTCTCTTCCCATTTGGCTAGTTGCACTAGTTGATCTTTCTTAGCCTCTTTTGCTGGATTCTTCTCATTTATTTGCCTTTAAAATGTGGAGCACTCCAAGCACTATCCTCAGACATCTCTTCTTACCATTCTTCAGCAATTCCCCCCTGCTGGCCCCAATTAGTTATTTAACTATAGATACTATTTATGTGCTAATGACTCTTAAATTTATATTCCAGTCCAGATTTTTCCCTTGAACTCTATATTCATGTACTGAATGCCTACACAACATATCCCCTTGGATGTCTACGCTTTCAAACTTAACACGTTCTTAACACGTTCAATAAACTTTTGTTTCACCCCAAACTTCTCCACTCTTAGTCTTCTCCATCTCAGTCAGAGTGTGTAAATTTAATAGACAGGAACTCTCAAGAACACAACAATAAAGCTGGTAAAAGAATGGAAACCAGTGAAGGATACTGAGAAGTAGGAGAAGAGGAAAATGTAAGATCAAGTAAGAAATGAGAGGAATAGTCAGTCCTGCAAAAGCTATAAAGATAACTATAAAATGAGGGCTGAAAAGGAACCAGAGGATTTAGCACTTTAGAAGTCATTGATGACTACTGCTTTGGTAGACTGGGAAATCTTTTACTTGGGAAATAGAAAAATGGCTGTGTAGTATTAGTGAGTCCAAGCACACACATATCTTACAATATTTAAGTCAAACTTTCATCCAGAGTTTCAGCTCTGTACTGTATTTTTAAATGTTTGGGGCTACATTTCCATCAGTATGATTTGTAAGCACCTCATATATAATATGTCTTATAATGAACTCATTTCCTTTCCTCTCTCTTGGTGTCTTACTCCTAAACAAATTAATGCCAAATACCGAATTTTCCTAAATTCTCTATCATTTGAATGACACCAATACCTATACATGTATGTATCTACAGTAGGAAAAACCTTGAAGATCATTCTATTTCTTTCTTCCCACCCATTTCCAATTTGTCAAATCTGATTGTACCCCCATTCCCACCAGTCTAACTTGAGTCTTTATTAACCTCCACATCCCCTACCCCCATACTAATAAGCCTCCTAACTGGCTCCCTTGCCTAACAACTTCCCATGCCTGACCCTTTCAGCTATATAATTACTAGTTATCTTTCAATAAAGCACTTTAGTTAAAAACCGAAAGGTGCTTCTAACTTCCCACTTGCAATAACACAATCTTAGAATAGCACACCAAGGCCTTTGAAATCTGGCGCTCAATTACCATTCCAACCTGACTTTATGACAGTTCCTTACTTGCCTTAAGATAATCAAACTGAAATACATTGTGTGTGTGTGTGTGTGAGAGGAGTTGTAAATATTTCCCGTACTTCTATCTCTGGAATAAATAGCTAGTTTTTAAAGTTCAAATAACTTTTTCTCCCTAAATTGTAAATACACTTTCAAAAAGTTTGGAATATAAAAAAGCCATAATATTGTCATTGTCATGGAACATCTTTGTTTCCTTTCTAATATTCCTCTATGGATATATGCATTTGTATAATAAACATAATTTTGTATAATATTCTTACATATTTAGCTATACCTTGTCATGGTGCAGAAAAAGAATATAAAAATTATAAAATATTATTTTGAGAAAGGAAAAAAATATTATTTTGAGAAAGGAAAAAAGGAGAAAAAGAAGAAAAAAAAGGGTGGGGACAAAATAGAGCTATGAATAAGGTTTAGGATGCATACCATGATGACTTACTCATCTACCATGGGTGAGCCACACATTTGGCTTTCAATTTTCTAGTAACCAGTGTTAAAAACAGAAACTTTGTTAGTTATCCAAGTCCTGGTGCCCATGAGATTAGAATAAAATATCGCAGTAATTTCAACTCCTCTTGGAACAAATATTGTAAAAAGGTATTTCTTCTGTTTCTCCTAAAGAGAACATAGGGTGATGTACTTAATATCTGGGAAGACTCCTTATTAGAAACAACACATCTCATTTCACATCACTGCTCATATTGAGAATCAATATAGGCAGATGACAATTTATAAATCAGAGTGATCTTGTAAAAACCATCTTTTTTGGAAATCATTTGATAATATCAAGGCACCCATCTTTTTGCTGGTCTACTTTAAGTCATGGCTAACTATTAACATATTGAAATACTCATATATAGTATATATTAGTCATAGTAGTGCCTGAATTTTACCCTTCAGAAAAACTTTCTGAATATTGTTTCATTTCAAAATAGAATTTCAAATTGTTCTTAGGTAAAAGGTGAAATCTTAAAACTTCAGGTCTCCCATTGGGCAATTACAGCTTACTTGGAAGACCAGATTTTAGGTTAAGAAGCAAAAATTATCTCTTCTTGATCATGAGTGTGATTCCCCCGGAAAAAGTTTTGAGTACAAGAATGTGGCTGGGCCAGGGATGCTACGGTTTTGGGTTTTTGTATCTTAATAGAATATAGGATGTTATCCTAGAAGGACTAAAAAATTAGTTGAATAATATACTCAAGTTTGCAGAGATTTTCACTGTCACCAACCTTGAGTCCTCCCCAGAAAGATGGCTAGCTAGGTGCAGCTACAAATTTTGGGCCAGGGGTATCACCTTTACTGATAAATTATAATATTATATGCCCTTAAGAAGCCTAGATACTAAAATCTTTGTTTTTACATTCTCTAAGTTTTTTTACAACACTTGATAAAAGCAGTTTTTTCTACCTTTGCCTTTATCAATGTTTGCAGGGCTTTGAGATATGGATTCTTGTCCCTAGTTAATTCCGTCAGTAACTAGATGGCTGACCTTGAGCAGGCTACTTAAAGTTTCTGAGCTCAGTTTCCCTCCTTTTGTAAAATGAGGGAGTTGTAGTAGGTAATTGGCTCCCTAGGATACCTTCCGGCTCTGAGTCATACTGAGGCTCTGCCCATCAGCTATACGTGAGGAATCTCCTCAGTCCAAACAAAGTGATTACTAATGTTTCTCTAACAGTGGATCCGGAGTACTAGGAGACAGTCACACATCTTAGGTGAGAGCATAGACTTTGCAGGGGAAAAGTTCTGGTTCCACCCTGCCACTTACTAGTACATGGCCTGGGGCAAGTATTAACCTCTCTGAAGCTCAGTTTCCCTAATATAAAGTGAGAATAATACAATCCCTTACAGAGTTCTATTAAATGAGGCACTGTAAATCCCGCCCTAAGTACAGTGTCTGGCACAAAGCAAGTGCTCAATCAAAAGTATTCAATTTCAACATTGTTATTTCCTTGGGTCCACTGAAATAATTGCTCTTCTAACAGCCTTTCTCCAAATTGAATATCAGCACTATTATAATTACAGTAGTCAAAGGTTTTAAGGTGCCAACTTGGCTGACTAGTAAAATAATTGGAAAGACACAGGCTCAGGGGATTTTTAAAAAATTAACCAAAACAACCTGTGTGTTGACCTTTACCCTGCAGTTCTTTTATATAATAACAGTCTATTAATAAACATAACTTTAAGCTGCTTGATTTAGTGCTAATGTAATCCACGCCAAATATGCTACCTTTCTTGCCTGCTCCAAAGAAATTTTAATGGAGAGTTGCTTCATTTTTCTGTTTGATTTGAAATAAGATTGTGGGGAAGTTCTTAGTTTTGGGTTCCCATCAATAGATATTTAGTCCCTTTAACTTTTGATCATTTGTTGATTATACTTAAATATAACTAAATGTGATAAAATCATTCTTAGATAGTTGAGATAAGCTTTGAAGGCTGTATAAGTACTTATTTTATAATTTAAAAACAATTGCCTAACCATAAAAGAAAAGAAAAGGAAAAAATTCCCCAAATGTGGGAAACCAGAGTTCTTGGCTATGCTCTTAAACTACAGCAGGAAATATGTGTTTGTTTATTATGACCCTAGTGCTTTCACAGCCAGATTAACTTTCAAACACAGAGTTTTCATTCCATTTAACCAACAATTGTCACCCTGACTTGTGGAAACTGATAATTTGCAGGGAGTTCAAGGAAAATATATGCATAGTTCCATCTAGTAGAACCTGGCTTGTCCCCGCAGCTTGGAGATAGACCCTTTGTGAACAATTCTAACTGTAGGGCCACCTACAGGGTGCATCAATTACCACAAAGTGACTTGCTGGGTCCACCTGTGTTAAAGGTGGCTTTCATGGACTATCAAATTTTATAGCAAAGGAATTCTGAATTATCATTATATGTTTAAGAATCTCTCTTTATTGATTCTTTCTAGGTTTCTCCTCATTCATGAGATGTGAGCCTCAACTGATTTGTACCAAGTTGTGGAACAGTTATTACTTGTATTTCTGCTAGAAAGTTCTCTGCAGGATAAAGGGTGAGTAATATTTATACAGACAGATAAAGAAGAATCTACACTGATTCATAAATCATGAATACCTGATTGTTAAATATCTAAAATGCATCAAGCCATTGTATAGACTTTCATTATATTAATTCAATTTCAAAGGTTTTTTAGGAACTAGCTTATTATTTTCTGTCTTTATAGCTCTATTTTCTTTAATACTTTATTTTTTAATTAGCTCTTATGGAACTTCTCTTATTTTAAAAGCAATTTTAAAGAACTGTTTACTGGATTTATATACAACTTTCTAAAAATTGCCTATAATTATTAATTTGTCAAGATTGATTTAATTAGAATAACAAGATTATTCAGTGGATATATCTTATAGCTTCTGAATTAAAGAATGACAGAAAGGGGGACCTAACTCTAAGATATAAGGGATCTGCTGGTTCTACTCAGTATCACAGTGGTGGCTGAATTGAAGTGTCCTTGTTTTGATGTCCCACCTGCTCAATCTTATACGTTTTGGTTAGTGATGGTAAGAAATTTGGTGGAGCTGAATGTAAGGAATAGACAAAAAATGGTTTAGTAAAATCCTGTCTGAGTCTGGCAGAAATCCCGCTCTCTCCCCATTTTGTCCACCCTCAAACTTGCCAAGCCTTGTTCACTTTGGCTTTATTTTAAAAATGCATTTCTGGTGAGTGAGGAAAGGTTTTGTACTGTGTTTTCAATGACTCACCCAAAATAACTCCATTGAACTTGTAAACGGTCCTGTTCTGAATGCAGATTGTGTTTGTTCTGAGTGGGGCATGAAGGAGCTGCAGAAAGGAGATTAGAGAAGGGAAATGTGGTGGGAGAGGCAGCGCAGTTTATATTTATTCAGGTTCAGGCACACATAAGAATTATTTTTAAAAAAGACATTGTGTGTATGTGTGTTAAAGAACCATCTATGAGATCATTACCATTTAAAGCTTTTAAAGATATATCAGTATTAGATATGGTTCATCTAGTCACTAACCTCTTCTGATTCTCATAAAATGAGGTAGAAAGATTTACATGTGAATATATAATTCCAAATATATACATTGTAAAACTTTTTAACTTGCTAAATGGCTTCAGATAGGAAATAATCATATATGTGACATGAGCTAGAAATTAATCTTCAAATAAGAAGAAAATGTCTATCAATACATTGATCATGTAATAGGACAGTGTTAAAACTGGGAAGTGCAATAATGACATCCTGTTTTGTTGTGTAACGCAGAAAAATGTTTAATATCAAGTGGCATAGACTGAGTATTTAATATTAATAGATGTACCTCTTCCAAAGCTTTTATGATTCAAAATGTCAGAGATCTTTAAAAACAATATTTTAGGGCAGGACTGAAAAGAAAAAGAAAAAGAAAAAAGGACTGAACTAAACCTTCATGAATTCATGAAACAGACCAAATAAAGCTTATTCTGTTACATAATCTTGCCTCAGTCAATTGTTGATGAAGAATAGATGAGCTATTCTTACCTGTTGCTCAGAAACACCAAAGAATTGAGCCACTGAAAAGATAATAAACTATCTACAAGGTTTTACCATGGATAGGGTAAATTTAGCATTATGTGGCAAACTGAAGAAATTGTGATCTGAGGACAGTGAAATGGGTGATAAAATGACAAGTCTTCAACATGCACAAATTAGAAAATATGTAAATTTACCCAGATTATGTAAATAATCTGCAAGGCAAAGTTCCAGTGGTATTAACACCTGCTTCTCCTTCTGGTGTGCACTTGAGAAAATAAGGGAAATCAAAATAGATTATTATGCTATATTAATGCTTACTTAGGAGGACAACGAACTAGTATAATACTCCCTGAATTTTTGCTATTGTGGGAAAACCCTAAGAATAAGTCATATGTTCAAGTTACAGACTATACAAATGAATTTTATTACTTTAAAATATCCACAACTAGAAATACTTTCATGATTAATAATGACTTAAAGAAATATATCAGAAAAAAACTTAAGTCAGACTAACCACCTTTCCTCATTGTTCATTTATATGGTTTGTAAATAAACCTTCAAAGTTTTCAAAGAGTTCATTCATTGAATAATATTTTCCTTTCATCCTCTTTTATCCTGTTGCAAATTATTCCACTGGTATCCCTGGAAATGTTAATAGCTATATTGAGCAGGCCCAAAAGATTTCATGTTAAAGTGAATTTTAGAAATACCGGGTAAAATGAAGTTAACCAGTTTTCTTCTTTTTTTTTCCCAATAAATCTTGAGAATTTACTTCTCAAATCTCTTACATTCATTGTGACTGGATTGAGGTCGAGAGGTGGGGATATAATATATAGTGTTTTCCAAACTTATTTCATACAGAATTCTTTTCTCAGGCAATCTTATTGAAATATAAAATGCTGCTGTTTATTTAATCTGCAATTCTACTTAGCTTATACCTCCCAGATCCTTTTTGTCTTAACAAGGGGTGAAAATCTGGTAAGCTGCAATACTACCACTTTCTGATCAGTCTGCATTATCAAGATTTTGATGCATAAAATAAAATTTTGATTGCATAAATATTATTGAACAATGCAATAACTAGAACAAAATGCCTTAGCTTACCCAATAGTAAATCTTGTTTTAGTAATTTTGAGGCATTTGTTAAGGTCTGAAAAAGCAGAAAATAACGAAAGTAATTAAACTAAGCATAATGTTTCATTTCTGATATAAGCTATTCCATTTAAAACTGTCTAACCAGAGTATGTTTTCTGTCCTAGCCTGAATTTATGCCATTTAAAAAATTCATCTGCATAAGCATGTAGATTTCACTTACCAGTATAAGAACAATCCCCCTATTATAAAATTGATTTTTGCCTTCTGCAATTTAACATTTCCAGCAGCTATCCTGAGCACCTACTTCCATGTGATTCCATGTGATGCTTACATCAGTTTGGGAAGGTTGTTATCATGACTGCTATTTCACAGATGAGGCATGTGATGGCCAGAGATAATAGCTGTCTTCCCTTAGGCCATGAAACTAGAAAGACACAGAAACAGATTTCAAATTTCAGTCTGACACCAAAGACCCTACTGTTTCCACTACAATTTGCTGGATTAAATTATCTACATCTAATATAAATTTGTTTATTCCTCTACTTTATAAGCATATGAATCAGGCATTATTCCTTATGCAGAGTTTCTGCAGTGTGGATTGCAGTTGGTCTACAATACAGTACTTTTTGGAAAAAAAATCCTTGAAGAAGGAAATAACTAGACTCTCCTCATGTGTGTTATGGCATTCATTACTAAATAAATGAAACACCTTGGGCATTTTTTAAAATTTCAAAGTTGAAATTAAAACCCTTTACATTTCAAAATAACTTGCTGTTTCAAGGATTTCCTTCCCTACTATTTCTGTACCCTCAACATTTTGCATTAAAAACGATCATGTATTAGAAAACATACAGTTGTGCAATTGGAGATTCAACAATTTCTATATTCTATTCTAATGTTACCTGGCTGGCCTTTGACGGTGTATTTGACTTCCTAGCCCTTTCTTTATAGCTTGACTCTGGTGGTTGGTTTTTAAATATAAAATATGGTTCACTGTTGCCTTTCTCAAAAATTCTTTGTTGTCTTAAAGTATTTAAACAACAAAACTAAATAAAAAATAATAGGCCTCAAAGGGGTATCGGGGTGGTTCAGTCAGTTAAGCACCAGACTCTTAATTTAGGCTTAGGTTGTGATCTCAGGGTGGTGAGATCCAGCCCCAAGGGGTTGTGCGTTGGGGGTGGAGCCTGCTTAAGATTCTCACTCTCCGGAGCCTGGGTGGCACAGCGGTTGGGCGACTGCCTTTGGCTCAGGGCGTGGTCCTGGTGTTATGGGATCCGGCCGGCGTCAGGCTCTTCAGCTGTGGGCCAGCTTCTTCCTCTCCCACTCCCCCTGCTTGTGTTCCCTCTCTCACTGGCTGTCTCTATCTCTGTCGAATAAATAAATAAGATCTTTAAAAAAAAAAAAAAGATTCTCACTCTCCCTCTGACCCTCCCCTCCGCTCATGCTGGAGTGTTCTCTCTTTCTCTAAAATAAATCTTAAAAAAAAATAATAGGCCTTAGAGAAACAACATAAAGCAAATATTTTATCCACTTGTCCATCCTGAAGAACATAAAGAACAGAACATTCACCTCAACAGAAGTCATCATTCCTGGTGGGATTAGCACTCTACTAAACATGTAAGTGGTACAAAAATACAGAAAAATGTTATTTAATCTCTCACAGTGGCTGGGAAGTCAAATATACCCCCAAAGGCCAGTCATATTATTTACTGCACAATTCAGTGTCAACATAAGTGACCTAAACATTCAGCTGTGTATCAGGGAATTGTGGGAGAGATGTGACCAGAAGTTGTGGAAAGATGTGGTTGAGGAAAAGCTCTGACTCAGATGGATCTTGAAATTCATGAAGGTATTGGACAGAAAGAACAGCAATAAATTAAGATGCAAGGACACAGAGACAACAACAGCATGTGGAGATAATGGAGTTGAAGCTGGGAGCCCCAGATGAGTAGGGGAGGGTCTTTCAGGGCCCAGAATAAAACTGTGAAGAAGGCATATTTTGTTCTGTGTGGCTTTTGTCCACCCCTTTCCCAGCCTCCTCTCCAGCTACTTCCTTCACTCTCTTGCTAACTTTTCCTACAGGGGACTAGGCTCTAGCCTATTCGGAAGGACCATTAAATTGTTAGCTGCATTTTGCCATAGAACTCTTGAAGACTGAAAAGTCTTTTAAAAGAATAAAGTGAAATTTCAAGCCAATGAGATGCTAGTATCAATGTACTAGCACCCCTTCTATTTTCACAGTATATATACATAGGCCCAGAATATAATGGTGGTTCTGGAAAGTTATTCTGGATTTTTTATATGATCTTGTAGATACTAGTAAATCATCATAAGTTGGTTTTATAGTCCTTACACTGAAAGAGGAGGGAATGCCTAAATGCATTTTTAAAATAGTTCTGAACTTTGACATCATTTGTTTCTTGTAGCATCCTATAAACAACAAAATCCAAGCAAGTATTTCTACACTTTCCTAGCCATTCCTTGCTCTATTTTTCTTCATCTCTCTATGTCCAACTTCAACGTGGAATTTCCAGATTAAACATTCTTTCTCATTTTCATACATAACAAACCACGATAAGTAACTTTTTTAAGCATGAAAGTAGCACTACACGAAGTTTGGTCTTCTCCAGTTTTGACATTGTGACAAATACCAATTACGCGCCTTTCTTTTCATCTTCATCCTCAACTCCTTGGACTTCAGCAACAGTAAGTCAGCGAGCCCAAGCCGACACTTGTTTTGACGCGGTGAAGAGAAGCGCTTGGCCTTTCCACAGTTTTTCTGTGAGAGAAGTTAACAGGAAACAAAGATCGCTAACAAACAAGCAAACAAATCTCGCCCACTCCGCAGGCTAAGGCGAGGGGGACCCAGCGCCCGGCTCCGCGCGCCCCGCGCCCCGCTCCGCCCCGCGCGCCCCCGGCCGGAAGGGGGCGTGGGACGCCGCCGAGGGAGGGGCGCGTA